>NC_056741.1:1871027118-1871327118 GCF_019279795.1 Protopterus annectens | reverse complement strand
AGGGGAAAATAATAAGGAAACAAATACCATAGGAATAGTAATGTGTGTGCTAGGGAAAATAATAAGGAAATAAATACCATAGGAATAGTAATGTGTGTGTTAGGGGAAAATAATAAGGGAACAAATACAATAGGAATAGTAATGTGTGTGCTAGGGGAAAATAATAAGGAAACAAATACCATAGGAATAGTAATGTGTGTGCTAGGGGAAAATAATAAGGAAACAAATACCATAGGAATAGTAATGTGTGTGCTAGGGGAAAATAATAAGGAAACAAATACCATAGGAATAATAATGTGTGTGCTAGGGGAAAATAATAAGGAAACAAATACCATAGGAACAATAATGTGTGTGCTAGGGAAAATAATAAAGAAACAAATACCATAGGAATAATAATGTGTGTGCTAGGGGAACATAATAAGGAAACAAATACCATAGGAATAGTAATGTGTCTGCTAGGGGAAAATAATAAAGAAACAAATACCATAGGAATAGTAATGTGTGTGCTAGGGGAAAATAATAAGGAAACAAATACCATAGGAATAATAATGTGTGTGCTAGGGAAAATAATAAGGAAACAAATACCATTTTAATAATAATTTGTGTGCTAGGGGAAAATAATAAAGAAACAAATACCATAGGAATAATAAGGTGTGTGCTAGGGGGAACATAATAAGGAAACAAATACCATAGGAATAGTAATGTGTGTGCTAGGGGAAAATAATAAAGAAACAAATACCATAGGAATAATAATGTGTGTGCTAGGGGAAAATAATAAGGAAACAAATACCATAGGAATAGTAATGTGTGTGCTAGGGGAAAATAATAAGGAAACAAATACTATAGGAATAATAATGTGTGTGCTAGGGGAAAATAATAAGGAAACAAATACCATAGGAATAGTAATGTGTGTGCTAGGGGAAAATAATAAGGAAACAAATATCATAGGAATAATAATGTGTGTGCTAGGGGAAAATAATAAGGAAACAAATACCATAGGAATAATAATGTGTGCTAGGGGAAAATAATAAAGAAACAAATACCATAGGAATAATAAGGTGTGTGCTAGTGGAAAATAATAAGGAAACAAATACCATAGGAATAATAATGTGTGTGCTAGGGGAAAATAATAGGGAAACAAAAACCATAGGAATAGTAATGTGTGTGCTAGGGGAAAATAATAAGGAAACAAATACCATAGGAATAATAATGTGTGTTGGGGGGAAAATAATAAGGAAGTTTGCTGGAGTAAAGAGAAGGAGAATGAAAATAGAAAGTGTTAGTTATGTAGGGTGGGAGCAAGAGCATTCCCACTGGGATGCTAGATATGAGTGAAGAGATCTTTTGAAAGTAAAATGGTTAGAGGTGGTGCAAATGGACGGTGGTAGGGAGTTCCAGAGGCGAGCTAGGCCATAGGATAGAAGGTTTTTGCCTGGAGGATGAGTAGGTTTGTACACTTCTAATAGATTTTGATTATTTTACCTTAATACTCTATCAGGTAGATGCATTTTAAAGGCAGAAGAAAGGGCGGGACAGAGGGAGGGCTTGAGAATGAGCTTATGGGCAAGAGTTACTTGAGTGTAAGTGAGATGATTGGGTAGTTCTAGCCAGTTTAGTTTTTGGAGAGAGGAGCAGTGGTGGGTGGAGGACTTATGGCTGGTAGCGAATTTGGCGATTTTGTTATAGCAAGAGGAAAGTTGCTTTTTTAAAGAGGACTGAAGATTAGTTAGGAGTGGGGCTCCATAGAGAAGGGAGGGGATAAGGAAGGAAGTAGAGAGAGTGATTTTAGTGGCAGGCATAAGGTAGTGATTTTGTCGGTAAAGCATTCCTAGTTTTTGATGGGTTTTTTTGATTTTTAGTTGTAGGTGGGAGTTGAATTTGAGCTGGCTTTCAATTTGGACTCCAAGTAACTTGGTCTCTGACACCAGTTCCAGAGGTGAGTTATTTTGACTAGTAATCGAGAGTGTGTTTATATCAAAAGGAGTGACTTTAGAGGGGGTGAATATCATTAATTTGGTTTTGGAAACATTGAGTGCTAGATGATTTCTTTTCATCCATTGCTCTGTGGTAGAAAAGGCATCTTGTGTAAGTTTTAGGAGTGTGGGGATAGATGTGGCAGAACAGATAATCGTTGAATCATCTGCATAATGGATGATATTTGAGAATGGGATAGATTTGTGGAAATCATTTATAAATATATTGAAGAGAAGGGGACCCAGTATGGAGCCTTGGGGAACTCCGGTAGGGGTACTAAGAAATGAGGAGGTGGCCTTTTTTCCATTTTACTGCTTGATTTCTATTGGATAAGTAGCTGGAGAACCAATTCAAAGAGGAGGAAGATAGGTTAAGTTCTGATAGTTTAGTTAAAAGCAGGCTGTGTGAGATAGTGTCAAAGGCCTTAGAGATGTCAAGTAGTAGGGTAGAAACAACTAAGCCAGAGTCACAGGCTTTATTTACAGTTTTAAGGAAGGAGAGGAGGGCTGTCATAGTGCTATGATTTGGTCTGAATCCATGTTGTGTGGGAGTTATAAGGTGATTATCTAAGAGATGTGGTAGGAGTTGAAGTTGGACACACTTTTCTAGGTGTTTAGAAATGGGAGACAGGATAGCTATGGGACGGAAATTAGTAACATTATTATTGTTGCCACCTTTATGTAAAGGTATGATAAAGGCCTGTTTCCAGATTTGGGGTACTATACATTCTTGGATAGAGCGGTTGATTAAAATGCTAATGGGGTAGGCAATTGCTTCAGCAGCTATACTAAGAAAGTAAGAAGGGATGTTATCAGGAGCGTTGGTACATGGCTTCAATTTCAGAAGGAGTTTCTCTATAGTAGAAGTGGGTATAGGTTTTAATGAGAATAGAGGGGAGTTGGAAGAGGGGGAGTTAGGGGGTGATGAAGATGATGATAAAGTTAGAGTAGAAGAGGAGGTAGAGGATAGAGAATTGGTAGATGGGAATGAGGGAGTAGTAGCAGTGCAGGATAAAGTGTTGGTAGGGGAGGGAGGGGGGTATTGGGGAGTGTGGTGGTGTTGGAGAATGAAGAGGTCAATTTGGAAATAGATTCAATAAAAAAAGAGTTAAATTGTGTAGCTAAGTCTAATTCAGGAGCATTAGGGTCTGGGGTGGGGGTATCTGGTTTGCTGGGGTTAAGGAGAGTAGAGATACCTTTCCAGAATTTCTGAAGGTTAGTTTTATTATTGTTTTGGAGTATAGAGAAGTAATTTTGTCGATCTGAGATGATGAGCTTTTTTACTTTATTTTGAAGCGTTTTATATTCATTATGGAGCAGGGGGGTCTTGTTTTTCTGGTAGTATGCCCAGACTTTATCTCTATGCTTCATGGTTGCTAGTGTATTTTTGGTAAGCCAAGGGGCGGATTTAATTTTTATTCTCTTTGTCCTTAAGGGAGCATGGGAGTCTAGTAGTTTTAAGAATGTTGAGTTGAAATGGGCAACTGCATTATCTAGAGATAATGTTTTTAGACAATTCCAGTTCATGTGATGTAACCAGACTATTCTCTTGCAGCTGAATTAGGAGGATGACTGTATCCTTTGGACACAGCCCTTAAACACCTCAAGAACAAAGAAAACACAGAACACTACATTTATTCAAAATCAATGCCACAAAACTCTGGAAGCTGCCATACTGTATATGGAGATTCTTCAGGTGAATTAAAACAAGAACACTAGATAGCAAAACATTTAAATAAATCCTAATCACAGTCATATGATAAAAACAAATTCTTAAAGGAAGATGGCATCACTTATGTTTTAATGCTCTCTATTTTAACATAGATTTTAGACTTTTGGGCCAGGCTGTTTTGCTGCTCTCAAAGTGTTCATCCATTCACATTCATTCACTTTAATCAAAGATACAAGACCCCTCCTCTTTTTTCTATATAGTTTGTAAAACCATAAAACTAAACTCGTGTAGTTCTCAGTACTTTCAATAAATCAGACATTACTAAAAAGTCTTCTTCTAATATTTGAAAGATGTTCAACAATTCTTTCTTTAAATGTCAAGTTAGATTTTTCAACATAGTATGCATTGCAGGCTGTATATATTGCTAGATAAACAATATTTTTGTATCACAGTCATATATGTAGCTAATGCATACTTTTTATGAGTAACAGGATGTGTAAAATGGTAAAGTTTATAAAGATAACTTAAAATATTGTCATTTAAAGTAAGGTATAGTGCCTCTTTTCTGTCTCACTCTGTTATTCAACCCATATTTCATTTCTTTGTGATATAATTGTTGCTTTAAATTATTAGGATTATTACAAGAAAACATGGGCATTGTCTGATAAAACATATGCAAGTCTATCAAAGCACTGGAGAATGTGCCAATGCTTCTTAACTATATCTTTTATATGGTGGGTTTATCTATTATATATAAGGATTATTCCAATAGGACCAGTATCTTTAGTCATATTAAAAACAGTTTCATTAGTTTCAGAAAAATATGGTTTATCAGTATTATTATGTTTATTAATATGTTCAGCTATAATTAGTTGAAATAGTGTCTGATCAAAACCCAAATTACTAATATCAGCCATGATTTCTAACCATTCAGTAGAACCCTGATTTATTATTTTGAGTTTCAAATTCCTTGACCTTTGTCCTTTAACTATATTTTTTCAGAATTGCTATGGATGCATACTGTAAGTATTACAACTAGTGGGTTTCTTACTGTCTTCACTATGTGTTTCTCTAGGGAATATATCAGTAATATCTATGAAATTAATGCTTTTGCTCCTACCTAACAAATAGCATAAAACAAATGGCCTCAATCAGAATCAAATTTACCCACATTGAAGACTCTGTTAAAGATCAGCAACAATCTTTAAGTTACATAAAGAAAATCAAAGCAGAACACAAATTAAAATTATCATCCAATGCCATATATAGATTCATAGTAGGCTAACTGCCCCTAGGGTCCATTTTAAGCCTAGCCCATTACCTCATGTGAGAGTCAAACCCTGCACCTTGTGTTTGTAAGGTAAACACCTTAACCATTATGCCAATCTTAGATCTTTCTTTCATTACACAATCAATTAAAATATAACACTCAGCAATGTTCAGATTTTTTTTCTTGCTTATCTTTTAACTGTAAAGGCTGACTATCAGAAGACCCAGTGTCTGTCTTCATTTACCAGATCTACCTACCCCATCCTGTCCTCCCCCAGACTCCCTCCCCCAGAGTTAGGGCTGGCAAGAAGATCAAGGCATTCTAGGTCCACATTATACTGCTGGGGTAGGGTTTTCACCTGCTCTTCTTCAATCACCCCACACACCCCCCATCAATACCTTGTGGGTGGGACGTGCAACAGGTGGACTGTGCCAAACTGCCCCTCACTTCTACAAAGGGCTGACATCAGCAAACCACCTTACTCATCCTAAGAAGCACTTTTCAGATGTTTTGACAGTTTCAATCAGGGAACTCTATCTGCTCTGTGTACACTGTTCATGCACCCCTCTTTCACCCCTCAATGGCAGGCAAGTCAGTGCTCCCCTGCCAGTAGCTCAAATGCACAAGGTTCTTCCTGAACGTGGGCTGCCTGCAGCATGTTTTTATAGTCTGTATCACGGCACCAGCTTAACAATGTTCTGAATTAGCTTATGATCATATATCCATTCCAACTCTAAAGATATTTCTGACACACTTGAAGATAAATTTAGTGTCAACTACATATCAGAAACAAATGCTGAAGTTTTACAAATTCTTGAGTCCCTTACATCCCCCAAGAGTATTATGGAATAGGTACTAACTGCATTTTCTAATACTAAAAATACTACCTCTATGGGCCCCAACAACATAAATGGTTACTTAATCCACAGTGACAAGCATACTTTGAAGACTTCCAAAAACTATTCAAGGAAAGCAAAGTCACAAGGTATGTTCCAAGGAAGGTATGTTACTAAGAAAGGTATGTTCCTCAGGAAGATATGTTGCTCAGGAAGATCTGTTGCTCAGGATGGTCTGTTACTCAGGAAGGTCTGCTGCTCAGGAAGGTCTTTTACTCAGGAAGGTCTGTTGTTCAGGAAGGTATGTTGCTGAGGAAGGTATGTTACTCAGAAGGTTCATCATTAAGGTATGTTCCACAGGTATGGAATCCTTATTATTTTTATGCCTCTCCACAAAGGAGGCCCCACTTCAGATACTGGAAATTATAGACCTATCTGTGTAGTAAGCCAGATTAATAAATCATAGAACATATTCTATTTGGTTTCATAACCTTAAATTAAAAGGAATAAATAACTTACTGCTCTAAACCTGCATCAACATGATTTTGTCAAAGGCAGCTCATGTATACTTAATTTAGTAAACTTAAGAAAGTCACTGACACTCTAAATAGTTGTCATGCAGTTCTACAACATACCTGATCTGGCTACGGTCATTCAAATGAATCTTTAGTTGATGTTGTAAATAAGGTTAAAGGCATAAATTGTGTTCCTTATGTTGTAAGATAGATTTCAAAGTGGCTGATCACATGTAATTCATTAGTTAAAAATATGAGATGCACCATCTTAAACTAAAACAGTGACTAGTGTCTCAGGGCTCAGTACTGAACACCATCTGTTCATCATCTACATCTAATATTAGAATCAGTGCAGGAAAATGGACTGAGTCGTACATCAGGCGACAATCAGAGCTTCTCCAGTGGGCAAGAATTTTGCAGAAGTAATGGAGTAGCCTTTAAAGATAATACAAGAATTTAAAAATCTTAATTTGGTCACAATGGAAAAAATGATAGAATGATCTCAGTTATACTCCAAGGCAAGTAAAAATAAAGAAACCCCTCGCTGAGCAGCAACAGATTTACTGAAATAATTCCAACACTCAGTATAAAAAAGTAAGCGCTTTCGTCAGGCACATAGACCAAACTTCTTCAGACAATACAAAACATGATATAACAGTTCAGCTTATATACCGTCACCCCCACCCCCAATAATTACTTACTTAATTGACATCAATATAATATAAATCAATAAAATAATTATGATTTCACATCTAGTACCAATGAAATTCAATCTACATGTTTTACAGAAAAACATATAAAATAAATAAAATGAGTATGTAAATACCCAGAAGTGTGTTGCTCATACAGTTTTACCTAAAAAAAAAAAAAATATATATATATATATATATATATATATATATATATATATATATATATTTACCTATCCAATACTCTAAGTTTTAATTTACTGCTAATAGAGACAGTATCATTCAATCCTGGTGGAATATGGGCATTAAGAAAGACCTGCCACCAGTCTCCCCATCTTCCAACCATAATTTCCAAGGTCCCCCTCGCTCACTCCTCCTGACCTGTTGTAACACCACAAATGTAAACATATGGTCAGGAATAAAATTTTATATGTCTATATAGGGCATTTTTTTCTTCTCTCCTACGAATTTCATAGAGGTGTTCATAAATACGCTGACTCAACTTACGTTGGGTTTTCCCAATGTAAAAACCTGGACAATGGGGACAAAGGGCAGCATAAACAACCCCTTGGGTATGACAACTAAACTTGCCCTTAATATTAATAAGTTTATTAACAATTTTAACCTTAGTTGTCATCAAAACACTCTTACACTGATTACACGCACCACAGGTAGTCATTTTACCCTGTATTTCACCTGTCGTAACTTGTTCCAATACATTTTTTATATTTTTACCCCATCTATATACAAATTCTGGATGTTTACCAAAACATGTTCCCAACATAGAGTCACTGTTCAAAACTGCCCAATTTTTACTAATTATTGCCTGTATGATACCACTTTCACTAGAAAAAGTTGTAACCAATGGACAGGATATCAAGTTCTTCACACTTCCCATATTCACATGAGCTGATTCCACAGTAGTTGTACAGTCACCCACATTTGTTATGTCAACATAAATAAATGGATAATCAGTATTATCATTCAAAATTGGCCTAAAATGACCTTTAATACGTTTGTCCGTAACTTCCTTTCTGATATTATTAACCAAATACTTGGGGTACTCCCTGTCCAAAAACATTTGACACATGAAATCACATTCTTCCACAAAGTCATTGTAATTGGATATCAAAATTGGCTGCCCTAACTAGATGGCCCTTGATTATACCTCGTTTTACATGTACGGGATGACTGCTGTCAAAGTGCAACAAACTGTTGGAAAATGTTGGCTTCCTGTAAATTTTAGATTGCAACCCGTCCGTGGTCTTGGTCAATCCAACATCTAAATAAGAGATCTCATCTACCCCTGTAGAAAAAGTAAACTTCAAAAATGTTGAACTTCCATTAATATGATCCATAAACTCTACAATGTCCTCCTCTGAACCTTTTCAAGCTATAAACAAATCATCTAGGTATCTCAAATACAAGATGACATTACTGAACAATGGAGAGGGAAACAAGAAGGTTTTCTCCCACCAAGCCATAACAATGTTGGCAAAAAGCAGACCACATGGGGAACCCATAACTACCCCCTCCAATTGTTTAAAGTAATGACCTTAGAAAAAAATATAGTTGTTCCTAAGTATTATCTGCATAAGTTGTGTATACATATTATTGACAGGCTGCGGTAAACCAAACTCTTCAAACAAGTATTCAGAAATCCAATCAAGGCCTGTATCCTATCCTGAGGAATACAACTATACAAATCTTTAACATCAATTGTAATGAAAGTGACCTTCTGATTGATTACATCAATTTTTCTATATTTTTCCAAAAAATGCCACAAATCCTTGCATAAATGCGGGATGGCCATAACCTTCTCCTTCAATTTATAATCCAAAAATTTTGCAATGTAACTAGTTTTAGACCAAGATGAATCAACTATTGGTCTAAGAGGTGGGTTACTTGGATCTTCACGGATTTTAGGGATACCAAATATCCCAGGAATTTTTGGGACATCAGCGAGCATATAATTAAACTCATCTAAATCAATTTGGTCCTGCATCAATAAATCCAAAAGGTCACTGTCTATCCTACTGTATGAAATATTAACTTCATTTAATGAAGCCTCAGTATATGTGTCACCATACAAAATTTCAAACATTTTTTGCACATAATCAACTTTGTACATGATGCCCAACCCCCCCCCCCCTTATCTGGTTGCATGATCCGTAAGTTATAATTTCTTAATTCTGCTAAACAATCATTCTCCACCTGTGATAAATTAAAATCCACCACGTTATTTCCCAAAAAATGTCGAAAATCTGTCTCACACATTTTTTCAAAAGTTTTAATGGCATAGTGGAGATCTGGATTGTAAGCACTGGGCATTTTTAAGCAATAATTGTTAACATTGAAAGCATCATTGTCATTTCTATAAATACATTTCAAACTGAGTCTGCGTGTATACATTTTTAAATCGCAAATAAGCTGACTTATATCACTTTTACCACTAATGACAAAATTAAAACCTTTACAGACCACATCAGCATGCTTGGCTGTAAAAGCATAGTCCGTAAAATTAAATACTTTAAAGTCCCTTTTAGAGTTCAAAACAATATTAGGTTTGCTAATAATTTCTGTACTCATCTCCTGTTCCTGGTAAACTGGCAATACTTCTGCCCGTACTGTCTCCAATTCCCCCCTTGGGGATATGGGTTCCACTGTTGATGTGCTCGGTTCTTCAAGCTCTCGGACCATCTCGGCCCCAAGGCAAGCCATGCAGGATTACAGAGATGGCAGTTTGTGCTCCAATTACAGATGCTGAAGTGAAAGAAGCTGACCAGTTTTATGAAGATCTGCAACACATTCTAGGTAAAAAAACACCAAAAGAAGGGGTTATATTTGTCATTGGTGACTGGAATACTAAATCTGGTAGTAAAGAAGAAGTAATAGGTGAATCAGCCAGGGACTTAGTTGATTGGTAGCTGCATCCTGTTTGTTGTTTAATCTGTAAATGAGAGCTGCTTTTGCTGTGCATTAACATTAAGAAATTCCAGGATCATCCATCATGTGTCAGAAGCTGTTTGTCTGGTCTCTCACATTGAGGAATCAATCCAGTGAGCTCAAAGTGTGGTTGTTAACTGACTAGAGGACATAGGAATCAGTTTTCAAGATTTTCTCTCTGCTATAAATTAGGCAAGCCCACAGAGCAGTGGTGGTTAACAGTGTCCTGTATTGTAGTAAATGCCTGGACAGTAAATGCTCCTATAAAGTTAGGATTAGGTCCAAAACCTGTTAAACAGTGTGGCATTGTCTGGAATTAAACTTGGAGCAGGTAGCTTGCACATGGAATAGTAGTGCCATATCCTAATACTATACACTATCTTGCCCTCAACCCAGAAACTAGTTTGCATAGTAAATAACAGTACCATATCCTAGCACTATATAACAGCCTACCCTTAACCTTAGAAACCAGCCTTGGAGACCCCTGTTAAAACCCAGTCATTAATCCTAAACAGCCCACTACATTACAGGACTGGACAGCATGGCTATGCAATTTCCAAATGTCTCTGGGCCAGCTTGGTAGTTTTCAGCATCCTAAGGCAATGTTGCAGTTGTCTCATGTTCTCAGACAACCAATTAATCATTAAAGAAAATAACATTGTATGTGAGAGATGTAAATATACAACTTCCTTGACACACACACAGACACAGATTGTCTTATGTTGAGATGCTTGAAAAGAAACATCCCCAAATCTCTAAGACGTACAAAGCAACCTAACAGCAACACTGCACCTCAGCAATCACTAAAACACACAGCGAAGGCAACACCAAACATGTCACAAAAGCCTACACCAAATGGTCCCCCAAGAGCAAAGACCATAAGGCAAGCACGCACTTTACCTAACATTCTTGTCATTGGAAACTCTATGGTGCAACACACAGATGCCCTGTTCACAAGTCACTGCACCCTAGGTACCAATGTGATTCCATCCTAGTCCATTTAGGTGCAAATGATCTGAGATGTAACAAACTGGGTTATATGAAAAGTGACATAATGGATCTCTCAGAATATGTGTCGCATATAGGTATGAGCCTTGCACTAAGCATTCTACCTTCACTAAGGATGATGCCACAGTATGAGCATAAAATAAAACTGGCTTGTTTCTGGTGTCACTCCAGGGGGATCCAATATCTGTCACCATGGGAGGACATGGTCAACAGACCGCATTACTTTACCAAGGATGGGCTGCATATGTTCCCCCTAGGCTTTCAGATATTGATTAAAACTTTATCCACCCTCTTAGAGCATTTTTAGGCAATTCCAAAAAGGCAAAATCACTAGCATAGTGATCAAAGTCTCCAAACAACATAAAGGTATTACTGCTCAATGCTAGACGTCCAAACAAAAAACTCCATACCCTTCAACTATCTTCGTTCTGGAGAATTTAAACATCTGTGCCATGGCCAAGTCTTAGTTTAAAGCTGCCGAAAGTATCTCAAGCTGATGCTTATCAACATGGGAGAGCATTGCACCCCCCCACACACACACACACACATGTAACGTCCTCACTAGTGATGTCAAATCATAAAGCTGTCTCTTTTAAAGTAAAAATCAACTTGTAAAACCAAGTTAAACTAGTAATAGTTGATAACTACTCTAAGGCAAACTACATTCTATTAAGTGACTGTTTGTCAAAATTCAAAGCTCCCCCTAACCCTAAGACCTTAACTACGTATGCAACATTATTCACAGTGCCCTTATAAAAACATGGGAGTGGCCACATAGAGGCTACTGTAAATATCAAGAGTAAACCCAAAACAAACACTAAAAACAAACTCCACTGGTGGAATCCTCACCTAAGCAGGCTATATAATAAAATGAAAAAAACTCATGGGCAAAATCAGGAAGAGCAACTCCCTTAAAAACAAGTGTTTTTTTTTTTATACTACTAAACAAGAAACTAATACGTCTAAGTCCAACAAGGCTAACTAACAGGCTAAGATCCAAATGGATGGATGATTGCAACAGTCACTCCCCCTCCATAAGGCAGTCTAGCAGTCTAACCTAATATGCAAAGCCATGGAACAAATTATCATAGAAATGATAAACAAGGACTTTTGCAACCTATACACACTGAACCCATGCAAATTTGACTTTGTAAAAGGAAGGACATGCCTAATTAGCCTGGTAGACTTCATTGAGAGTGTCACCACGGCAATGAATGAGGGTAAAACCATGCATACTGCATATGTTGACCTAACCAAGGCATTTGATACAATACTCCACTCAGGCATTGTTGACAAACTCTCAGAACTAGGCATAAATCTATGCATAACTCACTGGATTGCCAGCTGGCTCACAGACAGGACCCAAGAAGTCAGATCAATGAGACCACCTCCACCAAGAGACTGGTCACCAGCAGAGTACCCTAGGGGTCTATGCTTGGCTTGCTCCTGTTTGGCATCTACTTCTTGGAAGTCAAGGCTAATGTTCAAGGCATCTGGCTCACAAAGTAAGAAATCAACATCTTGCAAGAAAGTTTAATACAAACAAATGACTGATGCCACAGCCATGACCTAAATCTCAATACCAAAAATGCATTATAATGCCCTTTGGGGAAACTGTCAATGCAAGTTAATTACTCCATCGATAAAACACCTGTAAGAGTTGACCCAGTAATAAGCCATCTTGGAATATATGTAGACAACAATCTGGCCTTTGACCAATATATAGTATCATAGAAGATTACTAGGCTATCGACCCAGAGGGCTTTTTAAGCCTAGCCGTTTCATCCCAAGACTGCATTTCGTGATGACTCCCCATGTCTAGGAGGGTTGTGGACTCTATGCCTGGTAAAAAGTTATGGCGTCCCATCTACTCATCCAGATTTCTCTTGAAAAGTGTCATAGAGGTGCTCTGTTTCACATGAACTGGTAGCCTGTTCCATAGATGCAGCAGTCGTTGGGAGATAATTCTGTCCCTCCAGCATGTCCTATTTAAGTTGCAGGCCATATTTAGGTCCCTGAAAAGGGTAGCCCTAGTCTCCTTTGATTTATGGATATGCAACAAGTTTATTAGGTTTGGGTCTTGGATTGCTCTGTATGCCAGGCATAAGTTTCCCCTAAGAAGTCTATATGATATTGAGTATAGTGACAGGGACTTTAGTAGGTCTGTGTAAGGCACATGCGAGCCCCTTGGTCTTCTTAGTTAGAAACCTCTGAGGTCTCTCTAATTGCTGCAGGTGCTTAGTATGGTACATGCCAAATGGGGTGTTGTACTCAATTATGGGACAGATAAGTGCTATGTATGGGGGGGGTCATAACTTTTTTGCTCTTGAGGTGATGCCATTACTAATAGAGTATGCTACGTATAATGCTTTCCTTACTACAGTAGACACAAGGTGGTTGAAGTTAATGTTGCAGTCAACTTGTGATCCCAGGTCCTTTACCCCTTCATGTGTACTTAGAGAATTGCTGTTGATTTGATAGTGTGAGGTGACATTGTTTGTGTCAAAGGGAATGTTGATATAACTAAGATACTAAGAAAATCATTCTATGTCACCCAACTTACAGGTAACGGTATGATATCCAGGTCCAAGGAAGTTGCAGTACTACTCTACTTGGTCCTTATCAGATGTATCATTGAATATAATGCCTCCTTTGGCATGTATCGTACCAGACACTTGTAACAGTTGGAATGTCCATAAATGTTTCTCACCAGGAAAATTTAGGGCACAAATACCCTGTACAACATTGATCATCTAAAGGGTTTGTTTCCAGATTCAGTCTTCTACAGGCTGCTTAGAGGGGATCTTTGCCTTACTTACAGGGCTTCCTCATACCCAGCCTTGATGCATCTGCCATACATGCACTAAACAAACAGCACCAGAAACACTTGATACAGGGATCTGAGCTTCACTTGTGATATAAATAAAACATGCTGGAGAGACAGATATGTGTCCTAAAGTGTCCCTGCACTGTGGATCAAGCTTTCTATCCATGTAAAACAGAGTTCGTCCCTGACCCATTTCAAACGACTCCTTGACAATTGTGTTGGAAATTATAAATTTAGCCCCAATATTACTCCCACATCCCTTATAGACAGAGGTCATCAATAAGAAAAGTATTATCCTAACTAACACCTCCCTATAAATCCTTAGTTACCCCCCTACTAAGATGCCCCCACTCCTGTATAGATGCTCATGATACTCTGGACCTAAATGTTTTGGAGTGCACGGCAAGGCGTAAGGTTCTTAGTTGCCATTAGGCTTGTACCAGCCTAGGAATCTATAGATTCAGGTTCCTCTGGGAAGGAACTGCTGTGGCTACATTACAGTACTAAGACTCCTTAGTAAGGGAATGTGTAAGGTCAGATACCAGTACTGCATCAGATGTGCAGAGTCCTCTCAACTATTGATGATTTTATGTTACTGCTCAAGTGTAACTCCACAACATACCCCTGGAAATACAGAGGTCTGTGGATCTAAATAAGTATATGGTGAGGAGTGTCATGCAAGTCCAAACTGCTGCCATGTATGCCATCAGTGAGTCCCATGTCATGACATGTACCATGCACTGTAGATGCAGTTTAGTGACATTGTGAAGCCATGCACTTCTTAATGTCTGTCATGCTCCATGTAGTGTTTGCTAGCTGTATTTACAGAATGGTGCCACATAACACTAGATGCTACATATATGATAGCTGTATACTTAAATGGGAAGGATCAGAGGTAGATGTATCACATACATCTACACATGTTGGTGGACCAAGGGTACACTGGCTGCATCTGAGCCCATGAGCCTTGTCACCCAACACTATGGGCAGTCCTCTGATTCTGCACCAGCACAGAACACTGTGCATCATGAGCTTTAGACTTCTGTCATCTACTCTGGCCAGATAAGAGGATACTGACTTGGATTATAGTCAGTGTTTGAACAGTGCAGTGCCATGGAGTAGAACATCCCAAAATCACCTTGGGTTCTCCCCACAGAAAACCAGAAGGAAAACATCATGGAGTACTTTGATAGCCATGCCATGGTATACTGTGTGACACATGCGGTGGAACACTACATGGTGATACACCTTATGGCATATGCCATGGAACAATGTCCTGCTGTATGGCATACCCTATTGATTACTCCATATATACTGTATTTCACACCCCCACAGAATACCTTTTGGCGCACTACATGACAAACCTCATGAAAACGTGGTATACAGTATTGCACATCCTGTAGAATAACCTATGGAATATTGCATGGCACACACCATAGGACAATGATGCACTGTATGGCATACCCAGTGTAACACCTCATGGCACACTGTATGGTGCATCCATAATCTATTATACAGAATACTGAAAACATTTCAAGGACCCTCAAGACAGTGAGAAGATGTGTTTTGTCCTAGTATCTATATTTCTTGTGACCTCCACACTGTGTATTTCCCCAGCCATTGGGTGATACATCCTGTCTCTTGCACAAATGATAATAGCTGGCAGACATGATGGTTTTCTGCTTGCATTGCTGTGTGCCACTGTTTGTTATACATTATGTTCAGATAATGCACTGCACTGCATTGCTTAAGCATAGTAATGATGACACAGTATGCTTTACATTGCAGTATCTAGCTCTGCATGTACATCTCTTAATGACATGCATTGCTCTGCTTGGTTGCTATACATCACAGATGGACCTCAGTACTTCAGTGTCCACTGGCTTTTCATTTAACCCACATTAGTAAGAAAAACATGCACATTGGGGCCATTTCTTTGGAGTGCCACTTATTGCCATATATCACACACACACTGAGTTATCTGGGGTATATATCATTGTATTGCATTGTACTACACAGTCTTGCCTGCATTTTTTACATTTCTACTGTAAACATGGGTATTTTCCTGCATGCTGCACCAATTCTTAATTTTTCAGTTCACTGAATTAATTTGTATCAACGTTTCTGAACTGCAAAATCTGTTTCTTCACTGACTTGCATATACTATCATCTTATTTGCCCAGATCCTAATTGTACAAACCATGACTTTTAATAGTCAGCACTCAGCACATGTCCATACATTCTAAACTCTAAGTACGGCTTGTAAATTACACAAATCGGGTAGGAATCCTGTCTACAAAATCACTAAAAATAAAGTTTCACAGCTTAGACAAAAGATAATATAATCAATATCTCACTGAAATTTAATTGAGTAACTGCTGAACTGCTCACAGAATGGAATGGACTGTGTGTCATCAAATACAAAAATTGTATGTTGAATATAATGCCTGATATTTGTGAATCAAGCAGCCTTTACTGCTTTGGCCAACTTCTGCTGCAAAAAAAGAATATGTTTTATTCAACATATGCAATTTCTTTAATACTGTCATAAAAATAAAGTATTAACAAGGACAACATGGTAAAATGACAAAGCAAAATGCAGTGTGCTGTTTTACTGAACCAAAGTTCTGTTAGTATAGTCTATGAGTTAATTTCTATGACAATATTTAAGGTTTATGTTAGTAGTGAATTAAAATTAACACAGCAACTTGCGCTTTTTATCATAACACTTCATCCAAGGCTGTGTTTGTTTCAGTCAATAAGATATTGTCTATCAAGCGAGTAGGACATCATATATAATGCATGCAGGTGTCAGCCTGCCTCATAACATATTCACAAGAAACCTTATTGTCAAAAACTGAATTACCACCATTATTCACCACTGTAAAGTAGCAGGTAATACAGATTGGTAGACAGTGCTTTATAAATGTTTTATTTACTTCCTGAACCCATACTATTCAAAACAGTATCAGGAGAGTCAGAGACTTCAATGTTTTGAAAGAATGCTTAAATATTCATATTTCAGAGCAGTAAAGCACTGTAGTGCTGAGAAGCATTCCCGTAACTGATAACTCTATGTTTCTCTAATAGCCTGTAGCATCCATGTTTGACTGATGTGTGCTCTGCTATTGTGGGGTCCCTACTTACATTAATCACTTGACTACAAACCTCCCACAGGGGGCATATAATTATCCTGCTTCATTTATTCAGATTTTCTTGTGTCTCACTTTCTGTCTCTCTCTCTCTCTTTCCTCATTATTACAGATTTGCATCTATTTCCATGATCAGACTACAGATATTAATGGTGGAACACTAAGGCAATCCATGACACTGCATTTTGATCATGTTTCTGAAATTATACAGATGTTCTATTAAGTAGTCTCTCTGTCTCTCTCTCACACACACACACACTCTCACACACACACACACACACACACACACACACACACACACACACACACACACACACACACATATATACAGACACATATACACAAACTCACACACACAACCACACCCATACCATAACTCTCAACTTTCCTGATTTTCACAGGATGTCCAGAATTCATTATATTTTTTATCTGTTTCTCATAAAATGTTTTGTTTTCTTGCGAATCATTGAGGATTGAAGTCAGAAATGAATATGAGAGATTTGAGTTTCATACTTCATATGCTTCAGAAAAATCATGGTAATGCTTTCTGAGTTTTTAAGAGGTTTTATTTAAAAAAATTGTCCCTACTTTGGGCCTTAATCCCCCATTATTTATGGCTTTGTCCAAATTTCTTGTCCTAGGAGATTGAGAGGTATGACACACGCATATATATATATACCCACACACACACACACACACACACACACACACACACACACACACACACACACACACACACACACACACACACATACATAGTAACAGCAGTCTGATTTCAGCTGTGAAAATGCATCTTACTTGAACTGAAGGCATGTGTAATAACATTAGTGTTATATTTCATTATATCTGACTGTTAAATACTGGAAAAGTAGTTAAAAGAGTGTTAACCTTAGCTGCTATAATTATTATTCTTTGAGGGAAATAAGTAATACTAACATCATCCAAGATGAAAAGTCTCAGAAAACCTTGCTGCAGTATAAAAAGCGCTGACATGTCAGTGGTTCAAACTTTAGCTATCAGTTCTGCCCTAGCCAAATGGAAACATTTTTATCTTTTCAGACAAAACAAGAACTGAGCTGCAAATTATTTTCAGACTTTTCATAAATACTTGATTATTTGTATGCACGTTTGTTTTAACCACTGATTATCTTACTAATTCAACAAAAATATTGGGAGAGTTCTTAAGATTAAAGAACATAGTAATAATAGAGGGCTTTGATTTTGTGGAGTCATATGCATTTGTTAGTTTTTCTGTTTCCTTCTGACTGTGGAAAAATGGGAGTAATCTCATTTAATCTGATAGACAGCAAAGTGATACAAAATTCAGATGAGCACTGAATGCATTCATAATGTGCATTAACTAAGCACGGTTACAAAATATACAGTATAGATTAGACTAAAACCAGGTACAACAAGCAACTCTACGAACAGTGTACAAAAAATATCTTAGTAAAAATTATTCAGTGTATCCTCACTAATAGTAAGCCCAAAATGAAAAAACTCCAGCCACCACCTAAACCAAGTGAAGAGCAGTTCTTAAATCACTGAAACACACAAGGAATAAGATACTTGGAGCTACATCGTAGAAAATGCTAGAAGCGCTATGCTGGTGGAGCTCAAATCCTGTGAAGTAGGGGTACTATGAGACGATTAGCCCCTTTAGGTAAAAAGGACCCAAATTATCTAGGGATAAAATGCCAAAACTTAAGACTTTAAATATGATTAAACATGATACAGAAAAAGACATAGAACCAGCATAAAGATTACTTCACCATTTGCATACTTACATCTCTATGTTCATATATATATATATATATATATATATATATATATATATATATATATATATATATCATATTTGTGGATTTATTCATAATGTCGAGATATAATATCTATAAATATAGTGAAAAAATAACCAAAGTAGTAAAGACTTCTACAAATTCCAAAACTTTCTCTCGATGAGGTGCAGCAAACTGTAAGCAAACTCTTCAATTATCGTTCAGTGGGAGACAAATAATCCAACAGTCGAGTACTAAAAATACAGGTATTTAATAAATGTGAGCGCTTTCATGGATTCAGTGTTCTGCTTCATCAGACATCAAGAATAAAACAAACTCAGTATATTTAAATACCCTCCCACTTAATTAATAATCAATCAAACAATTAAATAATTATCACAGTACAAACTATGAAAGTGCTTACCAAATACTACTGAATATTTACAAAACTTTAAAAGTATTATTTTGAAAATATATGTTAAAAAATATTATGAAATATATATATTTCATAACCATGATTAATATATCTTATATACAAAATTATATCACTTAAATTTCACTATTATTGATTATTTAAGTTTCCTCTTCTTAAGTATGAGTTGCAGAGAGACAGTTTCATTTAGACCTCTCCCTCGATGCGCACCCAATCTAAGGATTCAATGTACTTCCATTCTCTCAGTCTCAATATTAATGTCCCCTCCTACAATGTTGTCATGGACAACTTGTAGAATCTGAAACAAAAATGTATGTTCCTTTCCCATATTTAAAGTGTGTTTCGCTATAGCACTATATTCTTCCCCTCTATTGGTACAGTAAATATGGTCTCTGATCCTCTCTCTTAAGGATCTATTAGTCTTACCAACATAGTATTTAAAGCAAATCTGACAATGTGCTACATATACTATGTTTCTGGTGTAGCAGTTACCCGTCACTCTTAATGTCCATAGGTGCCCAGTGTCTGGGTGTTTAAAGAAACATGATGGATCAATATATACACATTGGGCACAAGTGCCACATTTCTTAGTGCCCATGTTCATGATGTCAGTGGTGTTAAAATTATAACGCTTATAACAGAGTCGCTGTTTGAGAGACTGTTTATTACTATATACAAACCTGGGACGGTGACCCAACAAATCTTTAGTCTGTTGGTCAATCAGTAATATATGCCAATTACGTATTACTGCTTCCTCAACAGTATTTACATTTGTAGAATATGGAAGAATAATATTCAGATTATTATGATGATGATTATCCTTCTTTCTAAAATTCTCACTGTTATCACTATGTGAAAAATATGGTTTTGCCCGGGTAGGTCGTAAAGCCAAAGCTTGTGAACATATCTGGTCAAGTACTCCTTTATGGTAACCTCTCTGCAAGAAATCATGCTTAAGGGATTCGATCTCTTTAGATAACATCTGTTCATCACAACATAATCTAGAGTCGCATTGCCTGTCCCTTTACAATGTTCCTAAAAAGCTTGTCGTCATGCATGCTATCCCTATGCAGGAATGATGGTTTATAACAAGGCTTCCTATAGATCCTTGTTTTCCATTCACCATTATTCAAAAATATAGTAACATCCAAAAAATTTGTGGATGAAAAAGATATTTCATGGGTAAACTTCAAAAACGTACAGGTAGAATTAATGTATGTTAGGAACTGTTGTAATTCATCACTGCTCCCGTTCCATATAATAAGGAGATCATCTACAAATCTCCTGTAGAATAATACATCCAAATGATTGCACAAATATTCTATATAAATGTTTTTCCGTTCGAAGAAACAATAGTAAACCTATATATATATATATATATATATATATATATATATATATATATATATATGTATAGATGTATTTATATAGTGAGAGGGATTGATATAGACATACCTCAGGATTTAATAAACTGCATGTAGGAATAGTGTATTGTCTACATGGAATGTTTCCATGTCCGTGTACACAGTTCACCCTTGGCAGCATGCCATGCATATTAATCATGGTGCAATGCCAAGGGAAAGCTGTGAAACATGGTTATTGAATCAGTGTAGGGATTGTAGTGCCACCTGTATCCACAGATGAGTAAGACACTCCATGCACTTTCCAATTGTACAATGGCAATTGTTTATTTGTATTTTATTTATTTATTTTTTTATTTTAAAAAGGATGTTTGTGTGGTAGAGTGCAATAATACTAAGTGGCGCCGAGACACCTGTTAGACATCTAAAAATAGAAACTGGATGCAATTAAGTATTTATTTAAGGGTCGTGTTTAAACGTAGCTTTGCAGGTTTGCAAGGCATAGCGCAGTGCTCAGCAGTGCTTATAGACATCTGAGAGGTATATGTAAAGGTGTAGCTAAAGTCCACAAATCCTTGTAGGCAAATGAGTAGAGATATGGCCTTATGAGTAGTCGGTGCAGGGTTTGAATCCATGCAAGGAAAAGTAAGCATTTATTTTTGAAATACAAATTATACCAGTTTTATTTAAATTCTTGCCCATTGCACTCTGCTAAGCTCTGCTAAGACCTGCTAAGTACCGCATAAACACAATAATGACTGAAAATGTTAATCCACTGCTCAACTCTGGATGGTTGGTTTGTGCACTGCTAAGCACTGCTAATCAAATGGGCTTTTGAGTTTTTGCACTGTTCAGCTTAGCTGTGCTGGTTTGCACACTGCTAAGTGATGCGCAACATTTTAAAATATTACCCAATGGCATGTAAGCACAGGAAAACTAGCTATATTAAGCCCAATAGGCTAGAATACTGCATAATCTGTTAGAGTTCTATCTCTGAAAGATACTATGGCAGGCATTGGTGAGGGTTCGTGTTTTCAGTTGCAGAGTTGGGGCATCCTGGAGTCCAGGGTCATGGGTGGACTCCGTGTAAAAAAACAAGAAGACCAGCTTCTGCAGGGAGGTATTAGGGCTCAGAGTACAAGGCAGAGTCATGGGACCACCTGACAAGGTGGGAGCTCACCAGTGCAACTGATATTCTCTACAAAGGTGAGCAGTGTCATTACCACCATGATAACCTGAAGATATGTAAGAGGGATCTCTTGGACACCTTTGTCCAACAATTTCAAGCAGAAGTCCCACATATATGTAAGTATTTTTATCTCTGTACCACCAATATCTAATCTGAATGTCTGCTAAAATGGTATGCATAATGGTGTGTTTCTCTCCCAACAGCTGCAGAGGAGAGGGCTCACAACCTTGAGGCATATGCCAGGGGCTTGACTAGGTTGCACTGTCAGTGTGGTGGGTATGGATGTATTGTGCTAACTGTAGTGAAATAAGCAAGAAAGAGTAAAGCATTACTTACAATAAAGTGTGTACATTAAAGTTTGTATTGCAATAAAGTGGACTTAAAGCTGTAGTGCAATAAATAAATAATGCCAACTGTAGTGCAATAAAAACATAAAATGATACCATTACCTATTTTAAAGTAAATACAATAAAGTCTGTAGTGCAATAACTGTGGAAGTAGAGCCATATTGCAACACCTGAATAATGACAACTGTTGTTCAATAAAAACTCAAAACAGTACCAGAAACTGCATGAAAGTATATACAATAAAGTCTGTAGTGCAGTAAGCATGGAATTAGAGCTGTTTGTCAAGAAATTAATAATGCCAACTGTTCTGCAATAATACATAAACCACTACCAATAACACCAAGATAAATTGTGAACATCATTTTTTCTTGATTTCACCATTGCAGTACAACTGTATGCATTCAGGCTGTAAGGTAAGGTGCTGTGGTCAAGTATAATACTGTAATAGTTGTAGCATGCAAATGTAATGGCAGCCAAATGTCTTTTTTAACATATACAGTGCAGTTCAAGGATGTTTCTAGGCCAGTACTGTCCACATAATGCTCTGCAATCTGCAAACAGCAAGTAAGCAAGGCATATGGGTGAGGTTGCCCACTCCATGATCTGATATTGATTGTTGACTTCACATATATTTAAAACCAATAACAATATATTGTGTACACTTGCATTCTATATACTAATGTATAGATTACCTATAATATATATTGTCATGTGTTCTACTGTCACTGCAGTCTAGAATACAACTGTAGAAGTACTACCAGGTCATATATTGGTTTCGGGTGAGCTCTAGGCAAATATTAGTCAGTCAGTAGTCCCCTTTGTTAAAAACTCAGTTCCCACTAATTACCACATCAAGGGGAGCCCACTGAACACTGAAGGCATTATAAGAGATCTCAGGATGCAGGGTGTTAGCAACCTCTCCTTTGATCACCACATTACCACTGTGGTCCTTCTATGTGGCACATCTCATTACCAAGGGTTTTGATCCAGGAACAAAGAGGTCATCTCCTCTCTCTACTCTTCCCTCATTAGACCAATTATCGATTCTAATGTCCCATTTGTCATGTATCTCACTAGACACCTACAACAGTTGGAAATGCCATAGAAGTACCTCACGAAGAGGATCATAGGCATTAAACACATGCCCTACATGGACAGACTCAAAGGATTCCAGCTATTCTCTGTCTCATATCGCCAACTTATAGGTGATCTCTGCTTGACTTACAAAGCCATGTCTGACCCAGCTCTGTTAGAAGTGATACATCTAAAGAAATCTCAATACTTCCACACCATATGCTCCAGAGCCCTCAACCTCATTATCACAATCAACAGAACATGCTGGAGGGACAGGTTAGTCACCCAGAAGCTGCCCATGCAGTGGAATAGACTTCCCATACATGCCAAGCTGTGCACCTCGCTGACCCTCTTCAAGAGAAATCTTGATGAGTGGATGGGTAATAGAAAGTTCACCCTGGGGTCATTCCAATGGCTTTACTTGATAGAGGCACTGGGAACTAACAACATGCAACATGATGCCAGGGCATTTCTATGGGCTAGGCTTGTAAAGATTCCAGAGCCATTAGCCTAGTACACACCTATGAACCTATGAACATGTGACTCCTATTCCACAACAGCCTCCACGTCCAAGGTATTTACCCCCACGTGTCACACACTACCCCGTCTTCTGTCTTGTCTGTCTGCTATTGCATCCTCTCCTACTCAACTTACCTCCCCACATGTGCCTATGACCCTTCCCCAACACTCCACTCTCTCTTTAAAAAAAAAAGGACACCGGTCCCACAGAAAAAATATCATCCCATACATAGCTCTCCATTTCACATGTGTCCAGTGGACTGAACTGAATTGTTCCAATTGGCTTGACAACACATTTATGTTGTCCTCACCTCTCTATCTGAGGTTGGAGAGTCCAAAATCATCTACAAAACCTGTCAAACTGCACAACTGTTGCTGTACAGGAAAAGGATAGCTATGATTCTTCCCTACACCAATCCTCCACACCCCTACCTGCCTGTCACATTGTTTTCCCCTTGCTTACCCCAATTCACTACTTTTCTATCACCCCATTTTCTTTTCCTTATATTTTTATTAGGGCAGGTTTGCACGGAGCGGCGCAGAGCAGCATGCTGCTTCTCTTAGCTCAGGTTAAATTAATTTAAATGAGCTTTAAATAACTTTAATGTCTTTGTGTCTATGACAGTGTTACTCACATGTGGAAAATAAACACCTCTGCCAAGTGTCAAACCCAGGCTCTTCTCAATTGCAACACATTGCATTACCCCACCATGCTGCACAGGCTGTAGACTAAACAGGTGTTTCCTGCAAAACATACTGCTTGCTACTTGCAGACATTACACATGCAACTGAAATAAAAAAAACTATTTTAAAAACTTGGAGTGTACCCTGGACTCTGGTGCAATAATAAATAATAATGAAGGCATACTAATAGATGTAAGTTAGGCCTGTGATAGCAGGTATATGTCCTCTTTTATCAGCAACTTGTGGAACGACACCTGCTAAGACAGCAATGACAAAGTACATGTACAACTGGGACCCTGGTGCAGAAATACAACCATATAGCCACATGCATACTTATATATATCCTGCAACTACACATGCTTTTGCAGTGTCTCAATAGCTCAGTCTGTGTTGGCTGCAATTAACAATTCTGAACCACTGATTGGTGCAGGGGAAATTACCTGTTAATGAGCAGTACTTTACAAAGGCAAGCTGCTGGTTATGGGGCAAAGGTCTGTATGAGACTTACACACATAGAATGTATTATCAAAAAATTACTTAAAGCATTTTAAAATATGGTTTTAAGATCAACAAAAATATTAAAGAATCAACCCCTGGTAGGAAATTAATGGATAGTATCCTGAGGTTTAGTGTTAGTATGACAGTAAACCATACGGTCATCCATAAAATTATTAAAGGAAATTGAAAGATTATAGAAGGGAATAGTGATCTGTTTAAATTATTTCGTAATAAACCTTTATTTGTATATAAAAATAAAATACTCTCAAAGAATTATTAGTACATGGTAACAGTGTATTACCTTTGACCAACTTAGGAAGAAGGGATGGAATGTTTAAATATAATAGATGTTCTATTTGCAGGTTTATTAATGAGGTCTAAGTATATATTAATAATATATACTTAGAACATTTAAACTATACTATTAAAGTACTTAGTATATTTAATTGTGAATCCAAAGGTTTAGTTTATATAGCAATTTGCTCAGGATGTCTGGCATTTATGTTGGAATGACTAGTAGAAGCCTGGGCAAAATAATTAGAGAGCATATGTATGACATCAAGAAGGAGGATAACAAAAATGCTTTATATAAACATAGTGTAACAAATACGAACATTTTTTATTTTCAGTTTTACAAGATGTTAGTTCTGATAAAAGACTGGGTGATTATATAAACATGATAGAGAAAAGAGAAACAGAATGGCAAATAAGGTTAAATGCAAAACAATTGCCGGGTTAAAATGAGACTATTAATATAAAATGTTTTTTGAAAGATAGAAGACTAGCCATATGTGATTAGTTAATGTTAAGTTAAGATTAAAATTATTTAAATGAGTATTTAATGTTGCTGTAAAGATGTTTTCTGTTTTTGTTTCTGAAGAAGTCAATTTCTATAGACAAAAGCATTTAATAATAAAAAAAATGTTAATACCCTAAAGCACTTTGAGAGTTCTGTCTGTCATTGGTTAAGTTGGTGGTTTTGTAG
The DNA here is from genome assembly GCF_019279795.1 of Protopterus annectens. Classification (NCBI taxonomy): domain Eukaryota; kingdom Metazoa; phylum Chordata; order Ceratodontiformes; family Protopteridae; genus Protopterus; species Protopterus annectens. Next base: position 1,871,301,362 of record NC_056741.1, on the reverse strand, counting down.
CTATTTATTTGTTTATAGTGTATTCCACCTTGGACTTTATTCCAGTTTTTCATTGTTGTTTTTGGTATGGGGAATAGGGATTACAGCAGTAAACCTGACTTAGATCTATGGTGATGACATGTCATGGATACTCTGCTGTCTTATACCTACATGCATGCCTTTCAACTATCCTTGATTTCCATCACATCTCAGCTCTGTCTCTGTCAATCCCACCTACAATGGTTGGCTGTTGTAGTAAAGCTAGTGGATTACATGTTGCACATGGTGACAATAATGGAGGATATACACCCCTGTAATGTCAAACGCACTGTAAGTTACCTCCTATCATTCTGTCCATGTCTCACATAATTAGTTCTAACATTGTAAAACTGACCCTGAGTGTCCCTGATGTACTCTGGCTAAGCACCTGTGTCTGTTGGCATTTCTCCCTGTTTGGTTGAGAGCTATGCCTAACATACCTGTCAACCTCCTACAGCAAGAACTCAGGACAAAGATATAATTAATGGGGGGGAGGGGCAAAGGCCCAAATTTATGGTACATGAGTGAGGCAGTGATAGTACTACTAGCATATCATTCTCAATATAGGTGTAATGGGTGTTATGTTGAGGTCTATCACATACACTGTCATATTGTATACCTTATAGGTGTATTGTACTGGCAACATTAACTGGATGTAGCTGATGTGCATGTTATAATGGGCCTGACTTGTCTGGGTATGTTGTTCTGAGTTTGTGTGCTGTGCATGGGATCAGAGATGAGAAGATGTGGGACATGTAATATAGTTGTGGATCCTCATCTGTCTGAGTCTGTGTGAATTACCATACATAATAGTGCAGGTAGTAATGTACTGCTGTTGTTTTGTTTCTTACAGGTGACCAGGGAGTTGGAGTCTGTCCCCCACAAAACCTGATGTCAGTGTCTCATCAGATGCTGATGATGATGGCGGCCATGGTGAGACACAGCCTGGGTTGTTGGTGGCTGAATCTGTCCCAGAGGTTGACATCCCTCTTCTGCCCCCGTTGTCACCACAAACAGTCAGTATGCTCACACATACCCAGTCCCCAGAGGCCACAGACAGTGGACAGTCAGAGGGTGATGACATTGAACAGGGCAGTGTGACAACTATGGCTTCAGTGAGTGTAGACACTGGCCATAGCCAGAGATCTGGCAAGATCCCACACAGACAGATTGATAGGGGTGCTCATAGGAAGACTGCTGTCCATCCACCACCTGTTGAAGGTGTCACATCACGGGTCACTCACTGCATGTTTTTGTCTGTCATAGAGGCACAGGCACATTGTGAATACAACACCATATTGATGCTTAGTGTTATGGATGCAGCACAGTCTGACATCTGTGACTGCCTCCATCGCATTGAGGACACCCAGGATCAGCTCCCTGTTGTTGTGGATAGACGGTGGGCTGAAACAGTGTCTGTCTTTGACTGCGCAATGTCTTTGCTGGAGCATTTGGTTGGAGATGAGCATTGGACACGTATTCGAAGGTCAACAACACCATCTGCTGGGAGTCCACACGACACAGTCATGCTGCCATACTGGCAGTACCTATAGCATTACAGAGGGAAGTATGGTATCCATGACATGGAAGGCCATGGGCATGTGGTCCTGGGTGATTCCGTGTGGGACACAGCCCCAGCATTTTGCAGTCACTCTCAGGTTCTGGCACTGCATCTGACCTTGGGCATGGTGGTGCCAGTCCTACTCCTGGCAGAACCAGTTCATTTGTTCATGGCCAGAGATGGTGAATTGTCCACCCTACCAAGTATGGTCTACAGCTGTCCAACATACACACATGAAGGGCTTAGCACTCGGCTTGACTGTGTGCTCACACACATTTAAACACCACTGTTGCATGCAAGGTAGCACATCTCCATGGCCCATCAAACCCGCATGCCTTCCTGACTCACACACATGCTGTCACCTGTTTGGCAGAGCCTAGGCCTCTGGCACCCCCATATCACGCCCTGTGCATGTGATGATACCTGTGTCACATCTCTGCCATCCATGATATCGATGCAGGGAAATGCAAGTATATGTCTGATGCACAGGGTGACTATATTGCTTTACATGTACTTGTGTAGTGCAATATTGTGTGGGCCACTACAAGTATTGTATGCTGGCATGTGTTATGACTACACGTCAAACTGTGTGTAACTTTGTTGCATGATGTTTGACTAGCAGTAGAGTTACAGAATGACAGGTGTGTCATGGACCTGTGTGTCAGTCCATTCCAGGTGTTTGAGCGGTTAAACAATGGACACATGGCGGCAATAGAGCACCACAGGATGGTATGGTGGCACAGCAGCCATCTGTTGTCAGCAGGGTAAGGCAGTATTCGTGCATGGCTCCCTAGATGCATATGTGTATAACAGTGTATCAGGGACAATGGGGCAGTCAGCATAATAATGCATTCATATTTTGTGACATAGTCTGCTACCCTCGGTATGTGTCACTTGGGTTTTCTTAATGTACAAATCTAGATGGTGGTGGACATCAGTTATGGTTATGAGGAGGAGGGCAATGTAGAGGCCAGCAGCTAGTCACATGCCCATAAAATGCATAGCCATTGTATGGAGATAACGCATATGGACATATCTGCCATGCTGTAAGGGGATATATTTATACACACAAAAGTTGGATGATGTGAGATTAGAAACCCTACCTTCCTACTAATATACACCACAGCTCACAGTACTTACCACATGTGCCATGGAGTTTATCTGACTTCAGACTGTCAGCCAGCACCTTTAAGGTGGATGAGATCAGCAGGCCTTGCAAAAGAGGCCACTGTAGAGGCCAGCAGATAGTCACAGGGGCATAAAATGCATAACAACTGCACATAGGCCAGATGCCACAAGGGGATATATTTACACCCACACAAGTTGGATAATGTGAGACTGGAACTCCTACCTAGCTATTATTGCAGACTACAGCTTGCAGTATTTATAGCATGTGCCACAGAGTTTATCTAAAATTAGGCTGTCAGCCAGCACCCTTTAGGTGGATGACATCAACAGGTCTTTTAAAGAAGGCCAGTGTAGATGCCAGCAGCTAGTCACACGGCCTAACAATGCATAACCATTGCACCGAGATAAACCAGAGGGGCATGTCTGTAGTGCTGCAAGATGGTATATACACACACACACACACACACACACACACACACACACACACACACACACACACACACACGTTGGAAGATATGAGATTAGACCCTCTACCTATCTAGCATTACACACTACACTCACAGTAATTTTTGCATGTGGCACAGGTTATATCTGTTATGATTGTGGATGCAGGTGCAGTACTTATGGAGTACGCAAAGTGGCCTTGTGTTAGCATGTGTGGCCTGCAGAGTGATACTACTTGGTATGTTATCTAGTGTCCTAGTAGTGGGATACCTGGTAATATCCCTGCTATGTCTGTACAGTTACCAGAATATTCATATGTGGCTGTTTGCAGTTTGATAGGCTGACATGTGGCCAGAGACAATATGGTCTGTCCAAGGCATGCATTGCACCCATTGTAATGTACAATGGGTGCAACGGATTCCTGTCCAAGGCATGCACTGCACCCACTGTACATTACACCACCTGTGTACCTGAGTCTGTCTACAGGATGACAGTCTGCAGGCACAGGGATCTGTAGGTGAGTGGATTATGTACTTCTGAGGCCTTAGTCTGGTTCGATAGGGCAACTATAGTGATGCATAAGTGCAGATAACCCCAGCATTCCAGGGTATGTGGGAACATTAGTACATCCTCACACATATCTATATAAATGTGTATAACAGGGATGTCTCCTTAACTGTTTGTGTGTGTACATTATGTAAATGTGTTATGTAGATATATGTGGAGAGTCTATGTATTATTGTAGTATATATATATATATATATATATATATATATATATATATATATATATATATATATATATATATATATATATATATATATATATATATATATATAATTGTCTTTTTTTCAAAATAGGTTTAACACTAACCACTATGTTCAAACCATGTGGACGACCTGCTTCTAAAAGTGTAATCCATGAATTTTCTCACACTTTTACCTCATTTTTTAAGTCACAACCTCTTTTATTTTTATATCTTATATCAATCACTCTAAAACTAAACTTATGGCTATCCCTTTTCTCCCTCAAATGTCTATCTAAGGCATTACTAGCTGCTTCTCTGTGTATTTCCGATTTATGTTCGATAATCCTGACTCTCAATCTTCTCACGCATTTCCCTATATAAAATGCTTGGCATGCCTTACAGCATGCCATATACACAATAGCTGTAGTATTGCATGTGGTAAAACATTTAAAAATACACTTCTTACTTGTATTTGGATGTATAAAGTCACTACTAGTATTAATATCATTACACCACGTGCAATCATAGCAAGGGGAAGTACCATATTTTTTACTTATATTCAACTTGTTACATTTAAAATCTTTATAGCACAATCTTCATTTGAGGTTGGGCCAGGTCTGATATGAGAAAGTGGGGATTTCTCCTACTAATTTAAGTATCCTAGGCATGTTTCTCAAAATTCCCCAATTATTCCTAATAATATTTCTAATACCATTTGATCTTCTACTATGCGTGGTGATATATAGCATACAATCATTCACCATATGACTATTATTAATGTCAGATGTTTTACAAGGTTCACAGAATTAAGATTGGTTCCAAAAGCTTTGTGATTTTATGTTTGCTAGAATAAAGTGCTTTTTACTATCCATCTGTTTCCAGGTTTTGGATTGTTTGTTGCAGTTCTGAAATTTGTATCCTACCTGGTTTACCTATGAGCTTTTCCTGTGTTTTGTGTTTTGCTGCACCTGTTACCACACTACTGCACTTCCCTGTTATTTTCCAGTTGTTTGCTGACCTTAATATGGGACTCATACCTCACAACTGTGCAGAGCTTCACAGAATGTCCAGAATTTTGCCTCATATCTTTAGTTCAGTGTACATAACATTATAGTTTTCAGCAAATTAGCAAATCATTGAAGATTGAAGTTAATAAGTAATGACAGACATTTGAGTTTCAGACTCCATACACATCAGTAGAGACCTGCTAATGCAAGACTTGTTATTCTATCAACATTCTACATTTGTAAGAGCAATATTTAAAACTTATCAATATTTGTGGGGCTTTGACCCACTTTTATTCATGGCTTTGGCCAGATTTCTTGCTCTAAGAGGTTGAGAGGTATGATGTGACTGGGGTACATGATGTAACTACACACACAGGGTGACAGTCTGCATACTTGTCCCTGTACCTGTTTTTTATGTACGTCCAGTATTTTGCCCCATACATCTGCTCTGTTCCTCATACATTTGTGGTTTTCTGGTAATATACTGTAAAATCCAGTCAATGAATTGTTGTACCTCTGAGACATTTAAGTTATGGCCTTTACATCCTGCAGATAATCTGACCTGTTGCAACCTGCTGTTATAATACCCACCTACTAGGTTGCTCAAAGCATGTATGTCTGTCTGTCTGTAGGTTTGGCCTTTTGTCCTGCATTCACTCTGGCTTTGTCCAGCTTTCTTGTGGTAACAGATTGCGTGATTATGACAGTCTGTGGGAATACCACCATATGGCTACCTCAAATGCAAAAGGTGTGGTTACTGCCAGATTCAAACCATCAACACCATCACCCATGCTAATGTCTCTAGCCTACAGAGCCACACAGTCTGCCAGACAAGGATGCGTCATTCATCACACAGTCAACAGCATACAGACATATACATCGTCACCCCTGCATTATGTGAGACATAGAACGTGTAGTCACGTTCTCTCTCTATGTCACAGCCCTGGAATTGAGTGGTCCGCTGACATGTCATTACAAATGTACTGCTACAGCAGTTATATGGGTACACTGATGAGTTGGAGGTGGGGGACTACCAGCTGATGCTCTGCTGGTGCACACAGTGTGCAACTGTTCTTTGACCCCACTGTTTGGCATTGTCCATGAATAATGTAGTGGAGTTTTCAGCCATGTGGCCTCATCAGTAATATGGGGCACATACTATTGGACACAGTAGCTGTTGCCCCAAGTGGTTGTTAGATCTCTGCAAGTAGCCCAGTAGCCCACTATACTCCCTTGCATACATGCGGCAAGTCCATACATATGCTATCATATTCTAGTACCCTTACAAATTGTGAGTAGCTGTGTGAATTACCTTGTGAATGCAGCAATTGATAGACCTGTAGTTTGGGGCTGACTCTGTCTGATGTATGCAGTCCACAGCCAATACATGGTGAGGTACAGGCTGTGTGGGCTGACTAGCATCATTTTTACTAATATGTATGTGAGTCGGAGTAAGTTGTCAGTGCATGTGCTGTGCGTTGTCTCTTGGCCAAGGCCAGGGCATACTGGGGATGCCTACATCTGTCTACAGGGACAACCTCAGGGGTTTCCTACTTGAAGTCCCCCTGGGGGTGTAGCTGTGGTGACCTAACATTGGTGGAGGGCTGTGTATCCCCTCCCTTTGCTGATCCTGCCTCAGCTGTTTCTGCAGAATCATATTATGTAGCATGGCACATAATGTGAACATGTGTGCACATGTGGCTGGAGAGTACTGCAGGGCTCCACCAGATATACTGAGGCACCGTAACTATGACTGCAGCATCTCAAACACATGCTCTATGATGTTCCTAGTTTGTTCGTGTGCCTCATTATGACATTTTTTGGTGGGTGTGTGTGCTTTTCTAATGGGCGTCTTGATCCATGGTTCTAGTGCATAGCCAGCATCCCCCAGTAAATAGCAATGTGGAATATTCCCCCAAGCAAACATCTGGTACAGCTGTGATGTGTGCCAGATATGGGAGTCGTGATAACTGCCAGGGCTGCCAGCACACACATTCACAATAATGCCCTGGGTATTGCACATGACCTGGCAGTTGATGGAGTGGTACACCTTGTGACAGACGATTCTACCCTCCTCACTGGGTGGTGCCTTGATGAGTACATGAGTGAAATCTGTGGCACCCAGTACCTCAGGTTAGTGTGCTACATGGTAGAAGTGTTGCATACTGTTAACCCTCTCCTCAAGGATGAGGAGAAAATAAATCTGCTCACTGCCATGTGGTAGCATGGCATCCAGGAAGTGGTGGAGTACTCTGGATGCTGATGCCTGTGAGACACCTCCCATAATGTCCACAGTTGGTCTTTCAAATGTATCCATAGCTATTATACCTTAGTTTCCACTAGGATGGGTTCCCCTCTGTTGGCTGTGGGTCTGTGTTGAGGTCGGCAGAGCTCACTGAGTTTTTGTAGTATGTCCCTGTCCACCCTGTAGTGCTTTACAATCTCCATCTCATAGAGTCCCTGGAAGGTTACCCTGGGCCTGAGCACACTTCTCCTTCTCAGTCTTGGCCTATGGTCAGCAGCAGCAGCATTGACCTCAGCATGTAGCACATACATATGTAGCAAACCTGCAGCAGCCCCTAGCATTCCTTCAGTTAAAAGTCCCAAGTCTGTACTCTAGTGGTGCAGAGTGTGGGGGTGAAATCAGATTGTAGGGTTTCTGCAACCTTTATAATGCTCTGCTGTGGGTGCAGCCTTTGTGTTTGGCCACTTATGATGCATTCCACCTGCCAAGTAGATCATTAAGGACTGTTACTGGCCCTAGTTCAAGTGGAACAGGGTAATCAGTAATTAAGGTCTCATTGCCTTCCCCAGCCAATTTTTTTAACAACCCTTCCTCACTGTGCAAGCACGAACCATGAAGGTAAACAATGCTAAGCAGTCATTGTACACATTCCCATGACAGGTCATGCTCAGCACAGTGGTATGCCATGCAAACATGCTCAAACCTGCTGAAACACATGCCCCAAAGGTAAACAAAGCTTAGCAGCCAGTGTAAACACCACTTGCTGAGCACAGTAGCGAGCTGCACAAACAAGTGCCGCTGTACTCCAATGAGCTTAAAAGGACACAAACGCACCCCTGTTTGATGTCAACTATCTCTTCTGTGGACACCAACATGGTTCTCTGCATACACAGATGGGGTCTGGGACACAGATACCCATTTGTGCTATTCAGTTACCCCAGCTCATTTGCATAGAGATCTGTACACACAAAACTGGGAACTATACAACTCCAGGCCCAGGCTCATTGGCAAACACAGCAGTCTACCATTGTACATACTCCATGTAGGGTCCTATAATGCATTACTGTAACATACTACTAATTTTCATCTTAAGATTAGTTCATACCCCCTTTGCACTCTAGCCATATTAAGTTGGCCATATAGCTTCATAGCACAAGCTCACTTACAGTCATCCTACATTCTATTAGAGCAAAATTGTGTGGCAGACAAGCTGAGCAACACCAGAAAAGACTCCTTCATATGGAAACTATATCAGGGGGTCTGCCAAGATTTGATTCTTCTATGAGGTATTTCCTCAAGTAGATTTTTTTTACCTCCTCTCTGAACAATCAGCTGGCAAAATACTGTTCCAGGAGTTCAAGCAAGAAGGCTTGAAAGACGGATGCCTTTTATTTCCTTGGACAGGAACATCTTGAATGCTTTTCCACCCTTTCCATTAATATCCAAGGTACTTCTGAAGTTTCATAAGGACTCTCCCAAAACCTTGGCAAGAGAAACAGAACAAGGAGTGTTATCATATAACTGATTTGTTTGCAGTTAAAAGCATTCTCTAGTCTCCTTGCTCCTGTTTCTGTTTAAAACTTTCATTCCATGTCTCACTGCTGTTTTCCTGCAAGGATACACATTTCTGTAGTGTTTTCTGCATAAAATAGTGTAGCTAGTAGCTGTAGCATTGTCCATTTTCAGGATTGCTGTCTCTGGGCCTAGTTGTTTGTTTGCAGTGGCTGTGTGTTCTGAGAACATTTTCCAGGCTATCTTGGATTAGCAGAAGCCATTCTCCACTTTAATGAGAGTATAGTGTTAATTGGCCATGGGCTGGTAAAGGTTGCCTGGTCTAGGGCTTTGAGTAAGCACCTCATTGGCTCTTTTGAGCTTTTTTTAAGTTGTTTCAGGTTTCAACCTTCTGTTACTTAAGACCTACCTTTGTGAGTGTTTCTGCCATTTCACACTGAGCTAAACAGAAGAGGGGCACTGACCACAGCTCTGATCTGTGATATAAAACAATAAGTATCCCACTCTCTTGCTTATTTTTTACTAATTATTGCTAATTGTTACCATTTATTGTCCTTTTTATTGTCTGCTGCCCACTTTTTGCTGTATTTTATTGCTATAAATTAGTCTGCGCTGTTCTACTGCCTTACTGGGCTTTTTAAATCACTTTTGTTACTGCCTCAGTTTTTGTAAAGCTCTTTTAGCTAGTTTCACTGTATGAAAGGTATTGGAAATTTTCTATTTTTGTTAAGCATCTGTTTGTTCTGTTTTTTCTTGCCAAGGAGTGTATCATATAACTGATTTGTTTGCAGTTAAAAGCATTCTCTACAGTCTCCTTGCTCCTGTTTCTGTTTAAAACTTTCAGTTAGTGACCCATGGCTGTTTTCCTGTTGGGATAAACATTTCTGTAGTGTTTTCTGCCTAAAATAGTGTAGCTAGTAGCTGTAGCGTTGTCCATTTTCAGGATTGTTGTCTCTGGGCCTAGTTGTTTTCTTACAGTGGCTTTGTGTTCTGAGCATATTTTCCACGCCATCTTGGATTAGCAGAAGCCGTTCTCCACTTTATTAAGAGTATAGTGTTGATTGGCCACTGTCTAGTAAGGATTGCCAAGTCTAGGTCTTAGATTAATCACCTTATTGGCTCTTTTGAGCTTTTTTTAAGTTGTTTCAGGTTTCAACCTTCTGTTATTTACAGCTTTGTGAGTGTTTCTGCCATTTCACACTGAACTAAAGGAGGAGGGGCACTGACCACAAAGTTGATATGTGATATAAAACAATACGTATCCTGTTTTCTTGCTTATTTTTTTAATAGTTATTGCTTATTCTTAACATTTGTCACACTTTTTATTGTTTGCTGGGTACTTTTTATTGCACTTTTTATTGTCTGCTGCCTACTTTTTGCTGTACTTTATTGCTATAAACTAATCTGCACTGTTCTACTGCCTTACCGGGCCTTTTAAATCACTTTTGTTGCTGCTACACATTTTATAAAGGTTTTTAGCTAGTTTCACTGTGTAAAAGGGATTAATTAGAAAATTTCCACTTTTTCCGACCATCTCTTTGTTGTTCTGTTTTTCTTACCAAGGAGTGTATCGTATAACTGATTTGTTTGCAGTTAAAGGCATTCCCTAGAGTCTCCTTGCTCCTTTTTCTCTTTAAAACTTTCATTTAGTATCTTTCTGTTGTCTTCCTGCTAGGATAAATATTTCTGTAGTGTTTTCTGCCTAAACTAGTGTAGCTAGTAGCTGTAGCATAGTTCCCCACTTTCTCTCCGTATTGTTATCTTGTTCTGCAGTTGCCCGCCCCTATTGTAAATTTGATCTGGGACACTCATTCCAGTCCAGTCTCATTAGCTCATTCCACTGAATATAGAAAAAACATTTGGGAAGGCCAACCCCCATAGTTTCTTTACCTTCAATTATCCTCCGTTCCTCCTTTCTCCCTTCCCACTCTAAAAAATAAATAAATAAAAATGTTTCAGCAGCTTTTACAGTATTTGTGTTTCTTGCTCCTACTCTATTACTTCATCTTGCTTTTTCAGCTACTTGTTCTCTAAAGTGTTCAATTGCATCTTTTCTGCTGTATTCATTACTGTTTGTTTTTAGCCTATTTAAATTGTAAGTGTTATTCTAAGACTCTTAGTTTTGGTCTAAGCACTTGGGCTTTAAGCCTACCGCTTAGCTCTCCCTGGCCTCTCTCTCTCTCTCTCTCTCAGATTTTGACAAATATGGATGGACCATTTCTTATGGTTTCTCTTGCCAGCCTGGTTGATATTGGCATCCTGAGACAGTGCAGCAACTGCTTCATATACATGGACATCCATCTGCTCTTACCACCTAGAAACATAATTTGTGAGAGATGCAATTACATTAAGAACCTAGAGTTGATGCTCTCTCCCTCACAAGCCAGTATACCTGGCACTGAGAAGGTTATCAGCACACATCCACATATGTGGAGGTTCTCAACAAAAACATACCCAAAGGAGACCTCAGAGGCAAAAACATACGCGAACTCCACAACCCTCCACACCACATACCATGCATAGTCTACACATCTGTGTCTTGCAACCACAAAGGCCTGACCATAAACCCAATATATTAGTCATAAGAGACTCTATTGTGAGACACACAGATGTGTCTCTCATGAGTCGGATAAGGAGAAAGGCATAGTTAGTTGTCTGTCAAGTGCCAGAATCCACTATATCACACATGCACTCAAGTCTCAAAACAACAGGTACTGTTATGTCTCTTTCATAGTCCATGTTGGGGTGAAAGACTTGACATGCACTCCCTGGACTATATGGAGAGAGACATGCTTGAGCTCACTAAATATGTGTCCCAGGCAGGTATGTCCCTAGCCTTAAGCAGCATTCTACCATCACCCATAATGATGCCTCAATGCAAACAGACTTTAACAATTGGCTTAATTTCTGGTGTCATTCCAGGGGCATCCATTACCTGATAGCCTGAGAAGATATGATCGGCAGACCACTGTGCTTTGATAGAGATGTTCTGCGTTTGTCTCACTTGGGCTTTGGGCTTCAGGGTTCTGGCAAAGGCCCATGCCTCCTCCAAAGTGCCTTTTTTAGGAAAACACCTGAAGTTGATAAAACCAACATAAATATTTCAACAAAATGCAAATTAAAGGTCATGCTGCTAAACGCTAGGAGTCTAAACATTAAACTGTACTCATTGCATGCATTTTTAACCCTGGAAGATGCTAACATTTGTGCAGTCACAGAAATCTGGTTCAACGCTGTGGAGAGCACCCCAGGCTTACCTGGTTACTTATCCTATCATACATTGAGACCCCAAACTGTGGGCAGCAAAGCCAAAGGAGGTGGAGTTTCAATGTATATTAAAGACACACACACCTCCAGGCTGGTCAAACAGTATGACGCACAGGAGACACTCCAGGTGCAGTTAACCATTGACAAGACCCCTATTCAAATCACAACTAGCTACAGGCCCTCAAATTTGACTCAGGATGCCCACTCCACCTATTTGGACCTCTTTGAATCTATCATGATTCAATCCTTTATCCTGATCCTAGACAACTTTAACTAACCAACCATAGAATGCAAAAACTACTCATGCCACAATGCAAATACCCAGAGATTCCCTGATTTCATCAATGCAAATGCCTTGGAGCAGCTAGCTGATACCCCCACAAGAGGTGATAATATCTTGGATTTGGTATTAACCAACATGAGTAACCACTGCAGCATCCCTGAAGTATCATCCTTCCTGGTAAGATCTGACCATAAAGCAATCACAAAGTCAGCATCTCCCCTGTCCCCTCTAGAAAGGGGCAAACAAAAAACTTCTCCAAAGCTGATTACAACCTCCTCAGGGATAGTATAAACAGCTTCACAGTCTCCTCCCCCTCTGTTGGAACTGGCACCAATGTCCAAATCTACAGCAAAGTACTATAGGAGCACTTATATAGATGCATGGAATCAGGAATCCCTGACAGGGCAAAATCATCCTCTTCGAGGAATAGTAAACCTGTCTGGTGGACATCTGCAATAAAGAAACTATATAACAAAAGGAAAAAAAAATTGCTGTCCAGGACCAAGAAGGAGCAGGTGTCCAATAGGAACCAATCTCTCCTTAGCCTGAACAAGCAAATAAGAGCACTAGTTAAATCCTCTAAAGCCAAGTTCAAGTCCAAACTGGCCACATCTACTAGAGACAATCATAAGGCTTTCTTCAAATATGACCACAATCTCAAAGGAAGCACCCAGATCTGTTCAGAACTGGTGGTCAAGGACACCACATATACAAATGCTGTATATATAGCCAACCTACTGGCTGACAGACTAATTGAAAACTTCACCCTTTTGTCCCTCCATCAGTAAATCAGGATATCCCCAGTACCTGCCCCCTCCCCTTATCTCTAGGCAGCAGGTCATTACTGCCATCTTAAAGCAAAAAATACAGTCTCTGTGGGACTGATAATATCCCAGGCTGCATCCTACATGAACGCAGGCATGAACTGCAGCACCATTAGGCACCCTATTCAACCAAAGCTTGAGTGACAGCTTTGTCCCAGCTGAATGGAGGACAGCCACTGCCATCCCGTTACACAAAGGTGGCGCATCCACCGATCTGGGAAATTATAGACCCTTCAGCCTAACTAGCATGATCTGCAATGCTATGGAATGGATTATCATGGACCTCATTAACAGGGACATTGGCAACTTCTAAACACTCAACCCCACACAGTTTGGCTTTGTCAAGGGGAGGTCATAGCTGTTAAATCTGGTTGACTTTGAGACAGTCACCAAAGCAATGGACGAGGGGAAGATGGTGCACACCACCTAACTTGATCTGCCTAAGGCCTTCAACACTATTCCCCACTCGGGCATAGTAGACAAACTCTCTCAATTAGGTATCAATATATATGTTATCAGATGGGTAATAAACTGACTTACTGACAGAACCCACCTAATCAAAATAGGAGAAGCCACCCCAAGCAGTAGACCCGTAATGAGCAGTGTACCCTAGGGATCAGTCTTGGGGCCTCTGTTATTCGGTATATACTTCTCTGAGGTGCAGGCCAAAACCAGAGAGCTATGGCTGACCAAGTTTGCAGATGACTGCAAGCTGGGCATGGTCATCAATTCCCCAAGTAATATGGATGTCCTCCAAGAGGGTCTCACCGAAACAAATGACTGGTGCCAGAAACATGGCCTCAAGCTGAATACCAAAAAATATATCATCATCCCCTTTGAGGAGAGTGACATTCCAACTTATTATCACATTAATAACAATGTCCTAATTACACAATCAGTCATGAGGGATTTGGGCACTCCAGGTTGATAGGAACCTGACTTTTGACCACCATGTTGCTTCCGTTGTATGGAAAACTTTCTATATGGTGCATCTCATAAGTAAGGATATCTCATCCAGGGACAAGGAGGTCATAATATTCTTGCATTCTTCCCTTATAAGGCCAATTATTGAGTACAGTGCCCCCTTCAGCATGTACCTCGCAAAGCACATGCAGCAGCTAGAAAGACCACAGAGGTTCCTCACCAGAAGAATCCAGGGCCTCAAAAATCTACACTACACAGATAGGCTAAAAGCCTTGTCCTTCTATTCAGTTTCATACAGACTCATCAGAGGTGACTTCTGTCTGGCATACAAAGCAATATCAGAACCTGCCTTGATCGGATTGCTGCATATCCGCAAGTCAAGCTCCACTCGAGTAACATGCATGTGCGACCCCAACCTGGTCTGTGACATCAATAGGACTTGTTGTTGGGACAGATTTGTGTCCCAGAGAATCTCCCATCAGTGAAATAGACTCCCTCTCCACGTCAAGCAGAGTACCTCATTATCCCTTTTCAAGCACAACCTGGATAAATGGATGGCAAACAGAAAATACACCCCTGAGTTTCCACCTGTGTCCTGCTGGACAGGGGCTTTGGGTGCTGACTTGTCTAAACATGGGCTAAACTCTTGGCTAGGCTTATAAGGGCCTCAGGGCCAATAGCCTAGTAACTTCCTATGATCCTATGACCCCCCCTTGCTTGATGATGTAAAACATGAATGTGTTGTTGACTGTAAGACTTGAAGAGGTCCCAGGGATCAAAGATGGTTCAGAGAGTTCAGTTTCTTGATCATAACAAACATCTTCTTGATATTTATTTGCTTGCATCTGTCCTTGGTGTGCCACAACCCCAGCATTTTTATCCCTCCTGAAACTGTTCTCCAAGCAAAGTTCAAAGTGTCTGTGATGACTGACTACTTTGGAGCAGGGAGACAGAAAAGAGACCAGGATGTAAGAATATTTATTGTCTCCATCAAAAGATTTCTCTTTTGATATACCCCAGCACTGAGATTTAAAAAGATATAAAATGCTGGTAACAAATAGATTTCTGACACAACTGCATCTTTCTCATCTGGAGTCTTGTCAGGGGTTTCATGAGAATCATAGATTCATAGATACCATCACACCCAAAATCCTGAAGTATTCCCTCACAGTGTCTGAAGTCTGAGTGGAAAACCTTAGAACTAGATCTAGATAAAGATTTATTTTTTCCTGTGGAAGAAAAGTTATTTGAACTGAGATATCTAGTTGACATCCCAGGAACACAATCCTGTGTGGAAGAGTCAAGAAAGACTTCAATGTTCTCTTGGAATTCTAGCTTTTGAAAGAGATCTCTCATTCAAGAAAGAGATTCCTAACACCTTTAAAAAAACTCTTCAAATATAAGCAAGACATCTAAACATGGAAAAATCTGGATACTCTGTAGCCTACAATAACCCATAACTGGAGCTAGACACTCTGTGAACACTTGTGGAGCAGTGGATAGTCCAAAGGGATAGGTGGAGACCTGACAATGTCATCCGGACACACAAAACCTTAAGAAAAATTTGAAATCTGGATAAATAGGGATTCAAGCATAAATGTCTTTTAAGTCTAGTATTGTTAGGAAACTTGAAAGAAGAAGAACAAGTAACAGGTTGTGAAGTGACATCATTTTGAGCTTGGGGTTAGGGGTAGTTTATGTTATGTGGGAGAAACTACTAGAGCATTTAAAAAATGTACACAAGAACATATCAGGGATATAAAGAATAATGAGAATGGATAGTCCTTTGGGCACACATTGTAAGGATTTTCATGCAGCTAATCCAAATGGTTTAAAAGTAACTATTTTGGAACAAATTAATGTTGCTTTAGAGGAATGTGTTGATATTAAAAAAAAAATATTGAATAAGGAAACATTGTTTATCTTGAAATGCAATACTTTGGAGCCCCATGGCCTGAACAAGGACTGTAATCGGAGGTTCATGATTAGATAATAGATAATTGGACATTAATTGTTTTATTGGATGTATTATTTAATGTAGAAATGTTTTAGTGTTTGTTACTCTTGGAAGGCTGTTTTTAAGCCAAAGCACAAGTGTTGGTAATACATTTTTAGTGTTTTCTGTGACCTGTTGGTTGCTTTTTTATTATTTTCCTTTTACTAGCTGTTTTATGTTATTCATCTTTTTTTTTTATGACCACAGATCCTACTAATAATATTCCCCATGTTTTTCAGAAAGATAACATGGAGAATGGACAATGCTCAATGGATCAATATGTATTTCAGGTCAACAAACGGGCTCCTGAGGTGATCTGTAGAAGCCGTGGAGAACATTTGGGATAAATTCTCAGCAGATAGGAACTGGAGAACGGAAGATCCCTTTGCTTCTGTGGGGTTTAGAGGTACTGTGCGTATACTTGCAGAATTGCAGGACTTAAATGATAAACTAGAAAAGTTCCTCTTCAAAGAAACTAGTATGCATTTTAACATCTTATGCTTAAAAAGATATTTCGAGCTAGATATTTCTCCACGAGGGAGGATTAAGAGCATTCAAAAGCCCTACAACTCCTTTTGATGTACATAATGAACAAGAGGTGACTTTTAAAAATAGATGGATAGCAGCTGCACACAAATGTTCAATGGAATGGGCGCAGATACTCATTGAACCTGATTTGTTAAAACGATGGAAGCTGAAGGATGAAGTGCTAGCCATGAATACGGAGCTAAGTCAACAGATGAGTGCAGCACATATGGATGCATTTTTATTGTGGATATAAATTATAAACTTAAAGAATATGAACAGGAACTTATTGAACAAAAAAAAAAGAACAAAATCAACAGAGATTTAAAGGATTATAAAATGCAAAGAGCATTTCTATGGAAATGCAACAAGAGTTCATTTCACACAGGAAAGGGAGGGCTGAAAACTTTTTTCCATCTCTTTCGTTACCTCAGATGACATGGAAGGTACTATGGAAGGAGATAGTGAAGGGTATGATGGGTATCCACCTTTACCGACAGCACAATGACCTGCAGAGAGCATGCCTAACAATTTTGAAATGAAGTCCCAGGAGAGTTACAACAGACTGAGAAGAAAAGGGGCAGAAACAATTGGGGTTACAGACAAAATAGAAACAGTGACAGACAATTCCAAGGTGCAAATAAGACAAAAAGAACTAAATGGTACTAACAGGTCACAAGGGCCTTTTTCCTTTGAAGACAGTTTAGTACTAAATATTTCTTCATTGTCAATTTCTGAGACTGCTTTTTCTGTGCTTAATTTAGGTTTAAAGTTTATACCAATGGCCCTTTCATGGCTTCATGTCCTCAAATGTGAATTGTTTAGATTAAGTAGGAAATTAAATTTCTTGATTTTTTTTTTTTAAATAATGTTGAAAAGGATTTTGATATTAACTGGGAAGAATATTTGTATTCATGTATTTCAGATGAACAAGATTTGGGTAATGAATGTAACAATGCTTATGTTTTACTTGACACTAACGCTGTTCTTAGTAAGTGAATTTATACCACCTTATACGAATAAAAAAATTCAGAGTTTTATGACTGTGTTGAATTACCAAGTGGAGAGTTTGTTTAATAATTTTTTAGCTAATAAGCGAAATGTACAGTATAATTTGTGCAAAGAACGATGGGCTGCTTTGAAAGAATTGTGAAATTATTGGAGATTGGTCATTAAGTTAGTCGATAAAGGCAATAAAATTGTAATTATGAATCATGAGCAATATGCAAGAATTTGCAATGCGTATTTCAATAGCAATAAAATATATGAGAAATGTAATATACAGAGTTATCATGAGGCAATGAACAACTATTTAAGTTTATTAAATAAAGGTATACGGTTAGGTTACTTTACTAATTTAGATTTGGAAAAAAAGTTTAAAACTGACAATACATGCATAGCGTCTTTCTATTGTTTGCCAAAAATTCATAAAGTAATTGATAATCTATGTGGTAGACCCATTGTTGCTGCGGAAAAGTATTTTTTGAGAAACTTGGGTATTTTTCGCCGTGAATTTTTGAAACCTTTGGTAATAAAGATACCATCATATGTAAAAGACAGTCAGGATTTTTTAAGTAAAATCAAAAATGTTGTTTGGGAGGAAGAAATGCACTGGCTTAGTCTTGATATTAAAAGTTTGCATATCAGCATTAGACATAACATAGGTGTAGAATCTTTGTTTTATTTTTTAGGCAATGCACCTAAGTCTCACTATATAGTAGAATTATTAGTTTTTGTTTGCAAAATAACTTTTTTAAAATTTAATGGTGATATTTTTCATCAGAAGCAAGGGACGGCCTTGGGAGCTTTCTTTTGTCCCCATGTACACAAATTCTGTTATGGCCAAATCTGAGTTAGATTATAAATAGAAACATAATTTCTTTACATCTTATGTGGTCAGATACTTCCATTACATTGATGATTTAATATTTTTGTATAAGGAGGGTTTAGGAAATGTTGAAATTTTTGTGCAGGACCTTCAAGCTAATAATTTTGGTCTAGCATTTGATGGTATTCAGATAGGTAAATGTATAATTTATTTAGATATAAGTCTTAAATGAATTTTGAGTGAGTTTATTAAGTCAAATTTACACAGAAGATTTGGCAATGTGAACTCTTTTGTGTATGGTAATAGTTTTCATTCGGCACATTTATTGGCTATGATACCATATAACAAATTTCTACGTATAGAACAACTATGTAGTTTTCTGAAAATGATTTATATGAAGAAACATGTAATACAGCTGAAATGTTTATTAGGAGAGGATATAATAGAGATAAAGTAGTGCTGGATGTAAAATACTTAATAAATGTTATGGAATAACCCCTGGGGCAGTAGATCTGGAAGGTAATGGGGTAGAAGGAAATATGATAAGTATGAAAGTGGAGGTAGTCAAGTTAGAGAGGTTTATTTTGTGACTACTTATAGCATCTTAACTGAGAAGATTATTACAGAAGTAAGAAATCATTGGCCACTTCTATTAGAAGATAAACATTTGAAAAAAAATGTGCAGTGTACTGTAAGAATATCATATGAAAGAGGGAGAAATCTGTCTGACATGCTGGTACATAAAGAATTTATTCCACCCATTGTTTCTATATGTAATGAGAATAAAGGAACATATACTTGTAATAAATGCTGCATTTGTAACTATATCATAAAAACATTTAATAAGGTTAATGATGCGTATTTTTTATCCAAATGGCATTTATAATTATAATACTGAAAGTGTAATATACATGCTAAATGTGGTTGTAGGTTATGTTATGTGGGAGAAACTACTAGAGCATTTAAAAAATGTGTATAAGAACATATCAGGGATATAAAGAATATGAGAATGAATAGCCCTTCAGGCGCACATTTTAAGGATTTCCATGCAGCTAATCTAAATGGTTTAAAAGTAACTATTTTGGAACAAGTCAATGTTGCTTTAGGGGAATGTGTTGATGTTAAAAATAAATTATTGTATAAGGAAACATTTTTTATCTTGAAATGCAATACTTTGGAGACCCATGGCCTAAACAAGGAATGTAATTGGAGGTTCATGATTAGATAATAGATAATTGAACATTAATTGTTTTACTGGATGTATTATTTAATAGAAAAATGTTTTAGTGTTTGTTACTCTTGGAAGGCTGTTTTTTTAGCTGAAGTGCTAAGTGTTGGTAATACATTTTTAGGGTTTTCTATGACCTGTTGGTTGTTTTTTATAAATGTCTTTTAAGTCTAGTATTGTTAGGAAACTTGAAAGACAAAGAACAAGTAACAGGTTGTGAAGTGACCTCATTTTGAGTTTGGGCACTGTCACAAATAGGTGAAAGAATGATCTAGAACTGGTCTCCAAGAATTTTCTTTATCTGCACCACAAACATCCCTGGATAAAAACCCTTACCCACATGGGAAGGAGGCACTAATTTTTCAACTGCTTGGGACAGCATGTGATAAAGAACTGATGAAAACAATAGAGTCTGATATGGGGGGTGAGGAATGACCCCTCTGGAAAGGAGGAATGTTTTCCCACTGCCATCTATAACATTGATGAATGATTTTCAGAATGTTGCCAAACAGAAAAATGGAGATTCAGACTTTCTGAATGAAAAAGGGTACCATTTGTTTATTTGTACTTTGTTGTTTATTCTGTTTTTAGATGAAACTGAATTTGGAGAATCCTTGGAAAATTTAGAGGAGGAAGGCTAAAACATCTTAATGATTTTCTGCATCAGTTTGCCCCTTTCATCACACTTTTTGATTACCTCTGCAGCAGAAGAGCTAAGCACTAAATTTGTACCCATGGGAGTATTAAATATCTCATTTTAACATCCTCTAGGTGGTTCTGAGAATGGAGCCATGCAAACCTTCTCAAAGCAGTACCAGTGACCACAGCCATGGAAGAAGTATCATCAGAGGCATATACACATTGTAAACAATGAATAGTGACTTGTGCAATAGAAAATAAAACTTAATTACTTAAAGATGATTTTTTTCTCACAAGAAGATCCTGGAGATAAAACATTTCTTATACTTTCAGAATTTGTCAGAACAAACCTTAACATAGCTTGACAATTCAAATTCCTGAAAATTAAACCTGCAAAAATCCCATAACTACTAATAATTTCATGTCCTTATCAGCAAGAGTTAAGACTGTAATTAACTAGTGAGATCAATTAAAGCTATAGTTGCTGGGTCAAGCTTGGGAAAAATGTATACAAATTTAAAAAACTAAGGAACTTTATATATCCTATCTGCCTTTTTAGGGCAGCTGACTGAATATCAGAAAAATTGCTGGTAGTAACATACACACCCACTATAGAAAGAATAGGAGAAATAAGTGTTTCGGAAAAAAATCCTTCTGTAACAACTCATAGTATTTTCTGGGGATCTGAGAAAATACTGGTACATTCTAGCACTAGTCTCAGAGAAAGAGAACCTCCCAAAGGGAGAATCAGAATGTGAGATCTCGAAGTTTGAATCAGAAATCTCTGGGGGAAAAATATATATCCATCCATGCATCTTACTGTTTGGATTCAGAACCTTGAATTTCTTCAGGAAAAGAGTTATTCCTCTTATTTTTATCAGAAATGACTTTACAAGTAGGATCAATAGCTTGAATTTAACCCTGATCCAGACCCAGTAAATTACTCCTCTCCAACAAAAATTGAGGTGGTGTAGATACATGCTTGGTTTTCTGTTTCTTTTTGACAGGAGAAATGGAGCCAACTCTATTACTAATGCAGCAACAGTTTCCTCATGAATGGATGCAGCATTCTGGTACAACAGGGAAAACTTCCCTTTTCCTTATTACTCTCTCTCTCTTGCTCACTGAGGGGATCTCAACAGCTGCAGATGATGTAGCTAATCTCATGGTGCTTAGTGGCTGTAAGTGCTACACCAGAAGGATCCGGGGTTAAAGATGAATAGTCTGAGGTACAACAAATGACCACAGCAGAGTTGCCCACTTGTGACTGAGGCAAATTACTAGCCTGCTTTGATGGCAAAGGCTGTTTGCTTAATTTTCTCTTTTTGTGGCTGGAAGAAGGGGCTACTGTTGAACCGGTAGTCTGCTGCATGGTCAAGCCAAAACTGGTGCCACTTTCCAAAGGGAAGTCAAGCAGAAATTGCCAGTAAATACTACCAGTCCACAAGAGTTACTTTTTGACTGAAAAAACACAGTGAAAAACAAAAATAAAATAAACACAATTTCTCCACAGAAAAATGTTTTTAGTTATATTATATCACTTTTAAACTGACATAAAAAAATGAGTGCCCCAATTAAAAGTACAGTACAGTCTCATTTCAGTCTATTGAAATACAACACTCCTAGCTTTAAAAAAAAACTTTCCTGAAGAGGAAAGTAATTAAACATCAACAAAATTAAGAAAATTGAATGTTTTCCCAAAGGGAACTTACCTGCCTAGAAAAGAAAAGCACAAGCCAGCCATCAAGCCTTAGTCATGAGTGGCAAATAATATTCTGTAGGTTCTCACACTCAGACTTCTCTTTTGTCACTGCCTGGCAATTTGGGTTCCAGGTCTTATATTCTTGGCAAGATATAACCCATATAGCTAAGGCTGCTGCAGCAGTGATCAATATGATGAACATACATAGATATAGATATAGCTATAGATACAGATATAGATATAGAATAATAATCCACAGCAGAGTTAATACCTTTTTTAATATAGCTGATTTGCATTTTATTTCTTTTGGTAATTTAAGAATGAAAGGTTGGCAATACTATGCATGGACACCTACTTTGTCTTGAGTGTGTGGTTATTTTCCTTTATAAAACATGAAGGAGAATTCACTTAGCTAAATTAATAAGTAAGATATGCATAATAACTGACAGTAAGCTTTCATGTTCATATTTTATACAAAAAACAAATAATTTCAATTAACGTTTAGTAAGAAACACCACTGAATTCTGATTAAGATCTGTAAGAATACCCAGTGGAGAAAGAGAGCTTTATGTTCATCAAGAGTAAATCATCAAATTGTGTTATTGCTGTGAACATATAAAATCTAGTGCTTTTTTTATTCTTAACTAAATGTTTATGTGCTTCAAGATAAAGTGTGTTACACAGTAAATAATGACACTGAGCAAGTATATCTTTAAATTTGTTTAAATGCTCTTTATTAGGCTAATATGATGGCAAACTCAGTCACCAGAACACAGGCATATGATACTAAAAGAAGAGGGAATGAACGTCAGTTCTTGCATTGTAAATCAGCATTTACTATAGAATGGCTGTGCAGTGGTAGAACTGTTAGATATGCAATATGCAAAGGACACTCATTACTTGTTTGATGAATAACTTTAATAATGGTTCCCACATTCCACAGATATGCAGTAGGTGGAATAGACACTCTATATTACCCAAAAGTGTGTGCGCGCATGTGTGGTATAGAAAATATGAGGCAGGACTAGCTGGGTAAATTAATGCATGATTAAATAATAAAACAAAGAACAGGTACAATCCAGAGGAATGTGACTGCCTAGGTTTATGTTGTAAGAAAACATGTGATTTAAATGGTCTGTCTTCAATCAAAGTAGACCCAACAAGTTGATTTTATGAAAACCCGCACAGAATGCAATTTACAAAATACCACTGTATAAATTTAAAAGGACTGTTTTTAATACAGCATCAAGTACCATCAATAACCAGGACATAGAAGTAATAATGAAGTTAGCTGTTCAAAATACTGTGGGCAATCCAGGCTAAGGATACTCTGATTACATTTCTTATCTGTTTGGCAATATTTCAAGTAACTCTTATTAACAATTCCTAGTACAGGACAATCCATTTCAATTGTTAAATTTACCCAGCAGACCCCTCCTAGTATCACATTTAAAATCTTGCTGCCAGAATATGTACATTCTTTTAATCATTCATGCTGTATTACCAGCTGTATCCAGTTCAGGATCACAGAGAATCTGATGCTTATTCTGGCAAGTGATGGGCATAAGGCAGAGAAAAGAATTCTGGATGGGATACCAATGTAACACAAAATGAACACACCAAAATTCATCCATACTGTAAATGCAGTTTAGAGGATTACTACTTCATCTAATTGCATTTCCTTCTGAAGTGGGAAAAAGAGCACCCAGCAAAACTCCATGTAGTCTCAATGAGTATTCTCATACTCCATACTGAAAGTATCCCAGCTGGGAACTAACTGCTTCTTCATTATGCTGCCTTCACTGTCTTCTGCCCAGGAAAGCTGACAAGTCTTCATCACTTGGATTTTTGTGTGCATAATATATGATATGAGTTTCTACCAGCAATGCAGTACATAGCAGATTCCAGTACTCACCAGTAAGCAATGTAAACAGTGATAAAACATTAGTCATCCTCTATCTGTACATAGAATCCATGAAATTTTGTTGTAATACAATACTGCCCCTGTGCTAATTTTGTATCACTATTGTAGCATTTCACCAGCACTAGTAATGTTAACCACAAACACTAAGCCAGGAACCACAGGTGTGTTGCTTTTCACTTCCAAACCCTGGTAACCTTATAAAAAAACAATCCAGGAGACTGTAACATACCACTGTCATATAAAATAAACACAGCAGCAAAAATTGCTCCAGTCCACACTTAATGTAAAAAAAAAAACACACAAATAAACTCATGGTTAAGTGCTTTTGTTCCTTATGTAAAACAGGACTTGTTTAAAAAATGTACACATTCTCAAAGTCTTCATTTTAAAACGTTGTTTGACAATGTGATCTTTCACTTCATTTCAGCTGTAGACTAGAATATTCAAAGTGCCAAGACCATCTTTAAGTATAACACATAAAAGCAACATGAAATATATTATGATTATTGAATATAACAAGCACTTAATTACTATGATGCATGCATAAAATACTGTAGAGAACAAAAATAAAAAAAATAAAAATAGAAAAAAAAACAGAAAATATATAATTTAAAAAATTATTTTGACCATAAACCATCATTGACTTAATTTTTAATACACAAGTCAGAGAAAAAACTTCATTTAACCCCAGGGGAGTTACGGCAGTAGTTTTTAATTGCCAAAACAGTTCTCTGGTTTCTAGTTGTTCACTCCATGCTCCTCCTCTTTGACTAAAGGTTGCTTTCTCTAAGATGTGAAATAAGAAGCTATGATCAGAATACTGGTAAATATGCTTAGATAATACATTATTTTGATTTTGACTTTTAATATTATAGGTATGCTTGTATATTCTTTTCTTAGAAGTTCTTTCAGTTTTACTGATATGGAAAACAGGGCAGTCTTTGCATGTAGTAAGATAAAATACCTCTTTGTTTTTGGTGAAAGTAGCCAGTTACATTAAAAGGGGTTATTCCATAAATGACTATCTCACAACCGTCTTTTGTAGAGGTGCACTGGTTACAACTACAACATTTGTAAGTCTCTCTCCTTGCCCTTGTGATACTTGAATTAACCTTCCATCCTTCTATTAATCTTTGAAATTTCTGCCCTTTTGGAAAACAAATTCAAGTTTTTCACCTACCCTAGGGGTAAGGCTACAAAACCTAAAAATATTCCAAAGTCTCGGAATCACCTCCGTTTTTGAATAACTGTCCACTGAATAAGTTATAGTCATCAACTTTCTATACTCTTCATTAACTATGAATTTCCTATTAGAAACATTTTCAGAAAAGTTATTCTCTACCCTACCCTACACCAATGGGGTATATATTCCCTCCTTTTTTGTAAACCACTTTGTTCTGAATATTAATCAGAAACAGATCAGGGTGTCTCCACCTTTTTAACAAGTATTTCAATATTTCAATCTCTTTAAAGAGCAAATTGCCCTCTGGGACCATTCTTTGCAAGGCATGCCATCTTTTCCTTAACTAGGGATTTTTTCCGAAAGAGGGGGGGGTTACAACCATTATAGTGAAGGAGGGAAATAGAGTAAGTAGGTTTTTTTGAAAGATTTTAGAAATTAACTCTTTTTTTTCACCAAGTCCTTAGTTATTTGCACATCTAGGTAACACAATAACACATTAGATATCTCATGATAATTAAATGAAAACAAGTTGGAGTGTTATTAATATATTCAAGTAATTCAGCAATTTTTTCTTTAGAATCAGTCAATTAAATTCATATGTCATCTAGGAACCTAATATGAAAGTTCCATGAATTCACAAATTCAGAGTTAAAGACGTATTCTCTCTTCCATTAAGTCATCACAATATTTGTGAATATGGAAAGGGGGCACAAGCTGTCCCATCACAACTCCTAGCTTCTGTTGGTTGTATTCCCTTTCAAAATATATGTAGTTGATCATTATACAATTTCAATTAACTCGGTTAAGGTATTGAATGTACTATTACTATAGCACTAAATGCTGTTAAATATCCATAGAAATACCCCAAACCTAAAGTATGAGGAATAAATGTAAAAAATATTTAATCCTTATATTGAAAAAACACAGCTGGTCTTTATATAAATCATTTAAAATGAGTCTGAAAAAAATCCCATGAATCTTTGAGTAAATAGCTAACTTTCTCATTTACATTCTTGAGTTTCATATCAATATACAAGCAATCAGATGTGTTTTTGAACCCCCTGCATCCACAGCAGTCCTCAGGGGTAGATCCACAACACTTTTGTGGACCTAGGGGATGCCGGAAATAGATGGAATCAGGAGTATTTTTACACCCAAAAACTTATAAGCATCATTGTTTAACTGTCCTTGCATAACATGTCACAAAGCATGCTGTCAGTTTTCCTGTATGGTATATTTATTTTATTTATGGAGACTTCCTGCTATGCCTCATCCCTAAGTACAATAATCATTTTACCCACCTGATCAATATAGTTCATAACCACTAGGCATCCCTCCTTATCAGGTTTCAAACTATGAAACTTTTTATCGGTAGATATATGTTTCAGCAAATCCTGTTCATTTGATTCTAAATTGTACCAGGAATTCCTTGTGTTTTGGTTTAAATGAACCCATATACAGTGTTAAGAAATCTTTTAATGTAAGTTAATAATGGGGTGGCAAGGTGGATTAGACATACTAGTTTCCTTTAATAACATGGTGTTATTATTTTGAATTTCCTCATTGCTAGAAAACAACAAGGACAAGTTAAGTTTTCATGTAGACAGTTTAAAAGTCAATGAGGGCATCTGAGATCATAGCTGTTTTAGTGTGGACAAGAGTATCAACCCTTTCAAGCAAATCAGCATAACATTGATCTATACAACAATTGCTGTAAGTAAAAATCTTAAAATCTTGATGTTCGTTGTAAATAAGGTCAGCATTACTTATTGTCTGCTGCTCCTCCCCCTGGTCCTGCCCCTCCCCCTCCTGTTTGGGCCACAGACCACTATCCCAATGTTCTACCCATCAAACCTCTTGTTGATTCAAGGTGAACAGTGGGCTATCTAAAACATTTTCATTTTGTTCATGCTCAATATCACCACTAGAATCAAAGTCCAAGGGTCATTAGAATCATCAATACATTTTTCACCATTGAGATGCTTGGGAACAGGATAAGTCTGATTTTTCTCATATTTGTTTTTATCCCTTTCCAATTTTTTTCTTTCTCATTTTTATATCTTTACATACTGAATCCATCTTAGTAAAATTGTTTTATACTTGACTTAGTACTTACAAAACAAAAGTGTGCATAGAATCTATGCAGTTTTGTTGTAATGCAATATTGCCCTCATGCCACTTTTGTTTCTCTGTGGTACCATTTCATCAACACCAGAAATGTGTTCAATGTTTATCTGGGGACAGTGTGAGGGAAAATAAACTAGGGAATATTTGAAAAAAAACTTGATGATTAGACATTTGTGTAGAGGTAAACAAATATAAAGTAAACAACACTACAGTCCAACAAACTTCAAAACAAATGTATCCAATAGTATTGCAGCAGCCAAGTCAGAACAGACTCCAAACCATAAAAGACTTTATTAAAAAATGATTAAGCCCTTTCCTCCATTAATAAACATGGACTTCTTCAGAATCAATGCACAACTACAAAGAGAACCAATATATAGTTATTACCATACTCGGAGTCAATAAACACTAATTAAAACAATTCACTTAGAATTCAAGAGAACATTCAATGAAAAAAACTTATGACTGTCAAATGCAATGTAAAACATTTAAAAACATACTCCCTGATAACAACTGATTAAAATCTGAATACAGATATGAAATGTAAATATAAAGTATGAAAACATTACATCTCACAAGAAATTACGTCTTGAATTTAAAATAGTTTTTAGGGAAATACTCTCGTTAAAACCTGGATAAAATGTCGCATTCAGCTTTAGCTCACATTTAATTTATCTGTCCTCTAAAAGGATCTTGTCATCTCCAGCTCTGGAATTTTACACAATCTGTTCAAGTATACCATTTAAAGTGGTACAATTAGGGTTATTGATAAGGTGTTTAATAAGAGCATTATTTGTGTTCTGCCTTCCAGTCTGATATATGTTCATATATTCTATTTCTAAGAGCCCTATCAGTCATTCCCATGTAAAAATCTGGGCAATCAAGACACTTTGCCAAATAAGCAATTTTTTCTAGATAAACAGTTGCCCTTCTGAAATAACACATTTGTTTTAATAATGTTGTCCAAAATAAGATGTGGCAATTTTATAATGTAAGGAAATTGCTTACAAGACCCACATTTTGTTGTACCTGTATGGCATTGTTTACCTACATCCCCTGAAAGCTTTCCCTTTCAAAATTGGCTTTTAAATTAAATCCCATTTTAGAAACAAAAACAGTTTGTCACCTAAGATTTGATAAATATCAGATTACCCCTTAAAATATTCCAGTTTTTAATAAAAATATCCTTCACATCTTTAAAGTGGGAACCATGTTGTAATACTAAAGCTCTATCATAGTTTTTGATTTCTTGTCTTTCATTACTTTGCACAAGACCCACTCCTAATAAAGGGTTGTATTTAACCACTTGCTATAATAATACAAACTCTTTAATGTCATTGATTAACTGGAGGGGTAACCCCTCTGCAAAAACATGCTACCTATCAAATCAAGCTCCTTTTTTACATTAGTATATTGAGGCATCATCCTTGCTGCCCTTATACATTGCCCTATAGAAATACTTTTTTTTTCTGATTAAAGGGATGACAGCTGTATACTCTAAATAGGATTTGCTGAAAGTTGGCTCTCTGTAAATATTAGATTTAAAACCATGAACAGTACGGGAAATAATTGTGTCCAAAAAATGAATACTCTCTCTCTACTAAAATCATAAGTAACCTTCAGAAAAGGGGATGTCTGATGTAAGTAATTCATGAAATCTCCACTTTGCAGCTCAGACACATTCCACAAAATAAATATGTTATCTAAAAGTCTGACATACGGTTTTTATATACATATTAAAAAAAATCACTCTTAAAAATATGAATGCATAACCATTCGAGCATAACTAAGTTAGCATATATGGGGGCACAGGAGCCCCCATAGCTACTCCCTTAATTTTTTATAGTATTCCTCTTCATAAAAAATAAAATTGTTTTCTAAAACTAAAGCCATGCTTTCATTAATTCAGTTCAACTTATCAGGTTCTATAAGAGAGTACTTCTTCATACTATTATAAAAAACTCTAAACCATTTTCTTTTGGAATAGAGGAAAATAAATCTATAACAACTGCTATTAAAAACATCAAATCCTTAGACCATAATTAATCTTTTAAGCATCCTATGAAGTCCCAAGAATCCACAAGTAAATGCCCCACTCTGGTATAAATAAGTTTCAGCCATTTGTCCACTAATACCCCTAATGAGGATGTCTTGGACCTATTTTCAAAAACTATTGGGCAAAATGTGGGCTTTTCAATACATTTGTGAATTTTGGGAATTCCAAAAATTGTAGCAATGAGTGGCTTCTTAACCACTAAAAAATTGTAAATATCAAATGTTATTATTTGATCGAGTAGATACTCTTCCAAATGAGAATCAATTCTCTTATAAGCAATATGAATTTCATTCAATGAAACTGGCACATATGTCTTTGTATCACTTAAAACATCATGTATGATTTTATAGTATTCTAAAGAATCAAAAATTGCTATGCCCCCAACCTTATCAGGCTTCATTATTCTTATAGCATCATCATTACTGAGCTTCTGAAGTAAACCCCGTTCTTCTTTAGTTAAATTATAATGATGTGTTTTTCTCGTTGTATTTTACTTCTAAATTATATAAATTATCCATTATGGCATTCTATAAAACTGATAAGGTGGGGTGCAAGGGGAGATTAAATGTACTTCTCTTTTTCAGATTAGATAGGTATATATTGTCTTTGGTTTTATTTTTTTTATCTTTAAAAAATGTTGCCAAATTTAATTTTCTAACAAACAACTTAGTTTCAGTCAAAGTGTCTACTAAGTTAAATTTCTTTGTGGGTATACATTTTAGCCCATTTGAAAATAAAGAAAAATGATCTTTTATAATTTCATGCTTAGTGTAAATGTAAATACAAAACTTATTGTACTTATATAAACAACCATGAAATATTTCTATCAATGATGATGCTGTTTTCTTTTGTATTGCACCCACATCTGTGGGTGGGGTCTGTTGTGAATTTTCCTCTGGCCTGAGTCAAAGTACTTCTGATTCCTGAACCTGAAACCATAACCTATCTGACCATGAGAATTTGAAATATCACTTCTACTTTCTTTCTTAAGAAAGTTCCTTTCTGGCCCTTTATTTGATAAGCAATGTCAAATATTCAAAACTAATCTTATTAAATAATGCAGAAAATTCTTCACATATACTTTCATCTAAATCCAATCTCAAGGGCATTTCGAATATTTTTAAGCCCTGGGGAACAATTTTAAGCTCAGTACATTTAAGGTGCAAGGTAAGCATCATCCATTTGTAACTGTTTTATTAACCTTCTCTCAAACATAATAATTAAATCCATTAAAGACTCACAAGGATAACAGTCTTTATCACCATCAGTCCAAGTTTCTATATATTTACCATTATTAAAACCAAAGTCATTAAGAATAAAATGTTTAATGTTAGTTGGCCCTTTTAAAGTTTGTTTACTTATTGTGAAAAACTGTTCATTTTAACAAAGCATGTTCTTTCAAAAATCTGCTATAGTGCCACATGCTTCTAAGCATGTTAAATAGACCCTCCTTATCCATCCTTTGTAATGTCACCCCACCCAGCAAGGTGATAGTCATGTAACACAACTAGTCCACCCCCCTACACACACACAACAGGTAGGAGAGCCACTGTTAGCTACTCAGTCTTTGTTCCCTCAGTTAGTGCCATAGGCCCCCAAACTCAGTAAATGAATGCACCAAGGTTGCAGTCAGGGCTCAATCCATGTACATTAGAGAGTAAAATGAAATGAATATTTATAATCCCTTGCTGACAAAGAAGAAGATATGTCATGCTGTTACAGAAATGCAATACGTTGACTGCATATGGACAGCTAAGTTGAAAACTGAATGTTTCAGTGTCTCTTTTACCACCTTGTATCACTAAAAAAGGGGTGTGTTTGTCAGAAAATCATAGACTCATAGGATCATAGGACCATAGGAAGTTACTAGGCTAATGGTCATAGGGCCCTTACAAGCCTAGCCAAGTTCTACCCTTATTTCCATTATCAGCACCTAATGCCTGTGTCCAAGAGGGACACAGGTGGAACTCCCATGCTGAATTTACTTGTACACATCTAATTGTCCAGACTGTGTTTGAAGAAGACAATGAGGTGCTCTGTTTGATATGAAGTGTGAGTCTGTTCCAAAGGGGTGGTAACCTCTAGAAGACAAATCTGTCCCTCCAGTAGGTTCATAGTCACATACCAGGTTAAGGTCTTTAGAGCAAGTAACCCATGTACAATTTGACTTGTGGATATGCAGCATTTCCAATAAAGCAGGGTCAGTGATTGCCTTATATGCAATGCAAAGACTGGCTCTGAGTAGTCTGTATGAAACAGAAAAAAGTGACAGTGATTTCACATGATCCACATAGGACAGATGCTGAATACCTTGAATTTTCCATATGAGGAACCTTTCTGGCTTCTCTAATTGCTGCAGGTGCTTGGAATAGTACATACCAAAAGAGGCAGGATCTATATTACATTATCGAAGTTTCAAAACTTCGAATCTGATATGGTCAACACCATATAATAGAAGTTTTGAAACATCGGAAATGTAATAAAACACAACAATCTACAAAAACAAACCATTTAAATGCTCTAAGCAGGGGGGGCAAGTCCCCCTGCACCCGCCACGCCACCTGCTACTTAAATATACCAACTCCGAGATTGTACTACAGTGCAGAAAAGGAAAATCGTTCCTTTCCATGCTGTATGGAGATCTCCATTAAAAGATTAGAAGTTTGAAAACTTCGATCATATGGTGTCAACCATATCAGATTCGAAGTTTTGAAATTTTGATCTTCTGATAGAGATCCAAGAAGCATTGGCCTGATGAGGGAAGAGTACATTGAGGTTATAACTTCTTTTTTTTCTGGAGGTAATTTCCTTATTAATGAGATGAGCAATATAGAATTCTTTTCTTACCACTGTGGAGACATGTTGATCAAAGGTAAGTTTGCTGTAAACCTGTATGCTTAGGTCTCTCACCACTGAGTGCATCCTTAGGTTGTTGCTATTGATATGGTAGTTAGCAGGAACATTGCTCTTACTGAAAGGGAAGATAATACATTTTTTGCATTGAGTTTAAGGTCATGGTTTTGGCACCAATCATTTGTTTGTGAAATACCCTCTTGTAGGTTATTAACATCATTTGGAGATTTTTCTGACCACTCCCAATTTGCAGTCATCAGCAAACTTTGTCAGCCACAGACCTTTAGTTTTTGCTGCACTTCGGAGAAATAGATTCCAAACAACAGAGGTCCCAGGACTGATCCCTGTAAAACACCACTGGTTACAGGTCTGTTGTTGGAGGTGGATTCCCCTATTTTCACTATATGGGTTCTATCAGTGAGCCAGTTTTAGACCCATCTAACAATATAAGGGTAAATACCTAGCTGGGTGAGTTTGTCAATGATGTCTGAGTGGGGGACAGTGTGAAAAGCCTTGGGTAAGTCTAGGTAGGCTGTATGCACAGATGTTCCCTCATCCAGGGCCTCGGAGACTGTCTCGTAGAAGTCCACCAAGTTTAACAGGCATGATGTCCCTTTGACAAATCCAAACTGAATAGGGTCAAGTGTTTGGAGATTACCTATATCTTTGTTGATTAAGGTCCATGATGATTCGCTCTATGGGCTTGCATATAAGGCTAGTCAGGCTAATAAGTCTATAGTTCCTGGGGTCAGTGGAAGCACCACCTTTGTGCAAGGGAATAACAGTGGTCATTTTCCATTCAGCTGGGACAAAGCTGGTGTTTAGACTATGATTGAAAAGAGTACCCAGTGGTGTTGCTAATTCTTTTTGGAGCCCATGCAGGACTCAGCCTAGGATGTTATCAGGTCCCATAAATGCTGTATTTTTGGCCTTAAAGGGGACATTTACAACCTGCTCTTCAGAGATACAATCTCTTTTCAAATAGACTAAGTGACTATATGAGAAAGTGACTAAGCAAATGAGGCAATCATAGTGATTTTTGTTTACTTATATCCTTTAATAAAGAATATTTAAAATGAGGACATAAATCTAAAAGAATCAAATGGAATCAGGATTACTTTTATTGGAGGGAATTTTATTAGGCAATAGTAATGTCTGAATACGTGATTACAACACTTGTCCTCATAAAGCCAGCATTACTACAGATATTGCTTTGAACTGTTTTTTCTGGTATGTAGTCCTCCAGAATAAAATTAAAAATGTCATCACCTTTAAAGTTACACAATATAATACTGATGTTGCTGCCCACAGCAAGATATGAATCTTTAGGATGCCCAGCTAGAGAACAGGGAGAAAATTCTGCACACATCTCTGACAGAAGCTAAACAATCAAGCTCATAAAGTAGTTAATTGAACTCTTGAATGTCTTCCATGAATATCCCATTATTTTTTTCTGTTAAGTTCAATAACACTGTGCCTCCCACTGTCAACAGCTGTTATGTTCTGAAACTTAATAAGTAAGTGAGTAATGTTCCACACCAGCCTTGACAAAATACAGACCATAACTCCAGACAAAGCTTTACTCATACTTCTTGGGGATGTTGCAGACAGAGTATGCTTCTGTGAAAGATCACTGTGCAAGGAGATTTTTGGGAAATAAAGCACATTCTGATAAAACTGTATTACAGAACAAATCATGGAAACTATCTTTGGTGACAGCAACATGTATAACATTACTGTGACATACATTCACCCCAAGCACTAACACTTCCTCAATTACAGCATTCATTGTATTTATGATTGCAAGGACAAACTACCTTCTGGATCTTTGACAGTATCTTTATGCAGATATTGCTGCTGATGCATGGAATGGACTATTGGAATACTTGGGAGAGAGGCAATGAAGAAGTATGGGAGAGGTGAAAAGGGATAAAGCGGAAGACTGGGATGGTGGGGGCACTTAAAAGGGCCTACTATGTAAGCTTATTGCCTTCTTCAGCCATCAGCCTAATTTACTGAAATGTGTTAAATCTAATAAATAAGCACATACACAAACAAATGCATACATATATACATAACTAACCACCCAAAATAAATAAATACATAAATATGTTAATAAAGGATCACTGTTACTGTTTGTGATCGAAAGCATATCCATTTGACAGGACTAAATGATGAATGGAGGAGAGCTGGAAAGACTGCTTAATCGGATATATTATGAACATTCAGTTTGCTCAAAAAAAACGAATGCAGGAAAATCAGTATAAATTAAGTTAGCACGTCCCTTAAAAATGTAATGTTTCAAGAGGACTTCTTTTGAACTTTTCAGGCAAGCCCCTCTACAGTAGCTAATGATGACACTGAGACATTCCTTCCACTCAAAATGAGCTGAATCTACGTAATCTAGACTCGTTTTATGAAAATGACACTATGATTTTCTAATTTTTGTACTGGACAATCACTATTCAATGAAAAAAACTTCACATGCTAGCATAAAGAAAACAAATCATACCAGTAATTCAGTGCAGAAGCTCAAGTAAAAGGCCTGAAACATCCAAAATTATTTTGGCAATAAGAGACCAAGGAAATACATCTCCTTATGGGTAAATTTAACAATCATAACATCTTCCATGTCAGAAAGGCTGTTTGTCGTCAACGTTTTCTTGGACATATTCCCTTCTGCTATCTGAGTAGTCCAACACTTTGAAATACTTATGAACTATGAGTCCCCATGTAACCCATGTGACTAACAAACTTGCCTTTCATCATTTTATGAAAACCTTTTTTCTTATCCTCCTACTGTTGAAGAAATAAGGTTTGCTACCAGGAAGGCCAAGAACAGCAGATATTCAGGATCCATTGTCAAACTGGCAGCTTTCCTTACAATGAACTTGCACTGAAGGTCTATCAGTTCATTCATTCTTCAAGTTTGCAGCAGTATTGGCATTCCTGAAGGTCTGAAAAATGCCACTACTTTTGGAGCAAAAAAATGTTTAGGATGCGGAAATCATTGAGTCATTGCCTTCTCTCGACTTAAGATCAAATAAGAATCTACAATTTCTACATGCATTGTTCTCACTTCTGGATAAATGCTATTGGAATGCCAGTACTGATTCAGACCATCTTTTTGGTTAACAGCTATGTTTTTATCCTACAAAAATGATAGAAAAAGCACATGGAACTATACTCAGCATTTAAAGATCTGGAAAAAAGTGAGCTTATTAGAAGGAGCTGAAAGTTCAACTGCTGAATCCTACAGTAAGACACGGTACGAGAACATCCACTCATGCATAAATCGTGCCATCCCAAATAGAACCAAGATACTCTCCTCCAAAAAAAGGAAGCCAATCTGATGGTCCCCTGCCATAAGCAAACTATACAACAGAAGGAAGAAACTGTTGCAGAAAAGAGGAAAATCCCAGGATGCAAAAACTCCCTTACCAGCATCAGTAAGAAGCTGAGATCCCTCATAAAATCCTCCAAAGCCAGTTACAAAAATAAAATTGCTAAAAATTCCAAAGTCAAAAGGTATTTTATAGTTATGTCAAGAATCTAAATGGCAATACTCAGATCTGCTCTGAGCTACAACAGAATGGCATTAAATATACTGACCCCAAGGATATTGCCAATATCCTGACAGATCGATTTAGTGCCATCTTCACCCACCTCTCACTCCCTAAAGGGCCCATCTTAATACCAAAAGATTGCCAAATTTCAGTAATCATGGCCACACAGGTAGAAACCATACTCTCCAAAGCTAAGAATACAGCATCCATGGGACCAGATGACATCCCAGGCTGTGTACTACATGGACTACAAAATGAACTGGCACCTCATCAAAGTGTCATGTTTAATCATAGCCTCACGTCAGGCTTCATGCCCACTGAGTGGTGCACAGCTACAGTTATCCCACTCCACAAGGGGGGATCTACCTTGGATCCCGGGAACTACTGTCCCTCAGTCTGACGAGCCTGATCTGCAAGGGCATGGAACGCATTATCATGGAACTTATAAACAAAGACATTGATAACATTCAAACACTGAACCCCACCCAGTTTGGGTTCGTGAAGGGCCGACCTTGTCTCCTGTACCTGACTGACTTCTTTGAATCAGTCTCCAGAGTAGTGGACGAGGGTAAGGCGGTCCACACAGCCTATCTGAACCTTGCCAAGGCCTTCAACACCATTCCCCACTCTGGAATCATAGATAAACTTACTAAGCTGGGCATAAATCCCTATGTCACTTGATGGGTTGCCAACTGGCTTACTGACAGAACCCAGACTGTAAAAGTAGCCAAATCCAAATCCAGCTCCAGACAAATGATAAGTGGAGTACCTCAGTGTTCAGTCCTGGGACTGCTATTGTTTAGCATCTACTTCTCTGAAGTACAGGCCAACAGTAAGGGACTCTGGCTAACAAAGTTTGCACATGACTGCAAACTGGGAGCCATTATTAAATCCCCAAATGATGTGGATATTCTACAAAAGGGCCTTACAGAAACAGATGCTTGGTGCCAAAGCCATGGGCTCAGGCTTAATGCCAAGAAATGTATAGTTATCCCCTTTGGGAAAAAACATGTACCCATGAATTACCACATAGGTGGCTGTACACTAAACAGTGAAAGTATGATGAGCAACTTGGGGACACAGGTGGACAGTGGTCTCACCTTCGATAACCACATCGCCACAACAGTCAGAAAATCCTTCTATGTGGCACACCTCATCACTAAGGGCTTTTCATCCAGAAAAAAGGAGGTCCAACTGTAATCATCCCTCATTAGACCCATTATAGAGTGCAACGCCCCATTTGGTATGTATCTCACAAGACATCTGCAACAGCTGGAAAGGCCACAGAAATACCTCACTAAAAGAATTACAGGCCTAAAGCAGATGCCCTATACTGACCATCTAAAAAAAACTTCAGCTATACTCTGTGGCATATCGTCTACTCAGAAGCAATCTCTGTTTAACATACAAGGCCATGTCAAACCCTGAGCTTTAGGACATGCTCCACTTAAAGAAATCCCAATCTCTCAGAACCACACACTCCAGGGATCTAAACCTAGTCATCACAATGAACAAAACATGCTGGATGGATAGGTTCCTTACCCAAAGACTCCCCATGCTCTGGAATAGACTGCCCATACATGTCAAGCAGAGCGCCTCCTTGGCCTTCTTCAAAAGGAACCTTGATGATTGGATGGGAGATAGGAAATTCACCCCTGGGATCACTTCAGTCACCCTGCTAGACAGGGGTCCAGGGAAGTAAATATTGTGGGAAGAAATATCTAGGGAATTGTTATGGCTAGGCTTGTATAGGCCCTATTGTATAGGCCGTAGTACCAACCTATGAAGCTTGGCAAAAAGATCCCTGTCAAACTCATCAATAATCTGAGATCTTTGGGGTCCCTATTAGATCAACGAAAACACTAAATATCAAATGGCTTAGAGATCGAAAATGCCATTCTTCGAAAGAGGTATTTTGGGGGGCTGTGCCCCCCACCCCCCACTAATTATATATACCAACTCCAAGATCGCACTACAGGGAGGAAAGGACAACTTTTCTGATCTTCACTGTACCGCGATCTCACAATAGTGATTCCGAACAGCATTTTCGATTTCTAAGCCGTTCAATAATCTAATAGGGACCCGATTTTTGTGTAACTAAATGATCACCAGTTTTCTCTTCAGCTGTTCAGAAACAGACATATTCATAGAAAAAGAAATGGGATGAAGGAACACTCATTTTTAAGTCTTTTTACCAATATTTAAGGTAACTGTTTAACAAACCTCCTTCCTACTTTCTGTAAATGGTAAAGTATATAAAATGGAACAAGAACTCTTCACTCTTGAGCGTTGTGTTTCATTGGACTAACTATGCCATTCTTCCACATGCCATGAATGACCTGCATGCTGCATTAGATATGTATGCAGGAGCTTGCAGAAGCCTAGAACACCAAAACATCCTCAAGAATTGAAGGTGCTCTATCAGAGGTTCAAGTCTTGTAAGAACTTGCAGACAGCCGTACACCTCCTCTCCCTCAGTAAATCCTGGCTTTAATAGAAAGTACATTGAGAGAGAATCAGTATAAGATCTGATATGATAGTGCCTTCTTTGGTAAAGTGCTTCAGAGTTTCTTCACCAAAACTGACATAGAAAAAGACATAGAGTTATAGATCTATGAGTTGGTTAAAATTTGTGTTCTTCTTTTGTGGTGTGAAAACTGTGCAGCTTACTGATGTAACAGTACAATAAGAAAGTTTGCAGTGAATTCAGTCATCAAGTACGAAGGAATATTATGGCACTGATCAGCAGTATCAACCAATGGACTGGGAACTGTGTTAAAATATCTGATTTCAACTTATGAATAATCAATGTTCCTGTGGTGTAGAAATGTTACAGAGAAACTCAGAAGATGTACTTTTAAAAAGATAGATATGGGCATCATCAACTAGGGAGACTGGCCATCTATGTGATAGTACACCTCTTAACAAATAACAGAGTACTTTGAGAATAACTGTTCTGCCTTCAAAACTAGAAAAATAAAAAAAGAAAAGAGAGACTGAAGGAGAGGAAAGGAAATGTAGGGGAAATAATATTCACTAGGGTAAATAACATATTGGATCTCATCCTTACAAATATAACAGCATATTGCACCATCCCTTGCATGTCTTCATCGCTTGTTAGATCTGAGCATAAAGCAGTTTCCCTCAAAATAAAACTGAAACCAGAGATCCCTTCCACCCAAGGTACCTTTACAAAAGTTTTTAAGACAAGCTGCCTACTCCTAAGTTATACATTGACAAGCTTCAATTCCCCTCCAAGTTCAGTTAACTCCACCGAATATGCAGAAATATAGACAACCACTTTATAGCAGCATATAAGTAGATGCATAGATGCAACAGTACCCCATAGTAACAAGTGCAGGGCAAATCCCCAGAAACAAACTCACTTGGAACCTTAACAACAACATTTTTATAATAAAAGGAAAATAATTCAGACAAAAAATAAGAAGAGTAATTCACAGACTCTTAAAGCCCTTGTCACTGAAATAAACAAACAAGTCAGGAGCTTAATAAAATCCACCAAAGCCAAGTTTGAGGCTAAAATAGCTACCCAAGCCAAAGACGATCGTAAGGCATTTTTTAGTTATGTTCATAATGTCAAAAGCTAAATGCAGCAATGCGCTGAACTGATTGTTAATGATGTTACCGACTCTGAGGCTGACAATATAGCAGACCTACAGGCTGATAAATTTAGCTCTAACTTTACCCTCTCTCCCCCTCTGCCTCTCTTTCAAGATATACCTGAAACTGTCTCAACTCCAGCTATCAAGCAAGATCAAGTCATAAAAGTACTTCAAAAACTAAGAATACTGAATTAATGAGTCCTGACTATATCCCTGGATGCATCTTAAATAGTATGAAGCATGATTTAGGCACACTTCTAAGAACACTGTTCAGTCTCAGCCTTCATACAGATTTTGCACCAAGTGAATGGAGAACAGCTACAATCATTCCCCTGTATAAGAAAGGACCTACCATAGACCCAGGCCATTACAGACTCATAAATCTGACCAGCATCATATTCACATCTAAGGAAAGACTTATCATGGAAATACTCAATCAGCACATAGGTAACTGCCAAACACTGGACCTGTCTCTGTTTGGATTCATCAAGAATACCTCATGCTTACTCAACCTGGTGGATTTTTTTGAAAAGGTCACCAAAGCAATAGATCAAGGCAAAACAGTGCACACTGCATACCTCTACCTGGCCAAAGGTTTTGACACAGTTTCCTACTCAAGCATAGTAGAAAAGCTAAATAAACTGAGAATAATCCCCTATGTCACCCAATGGATTGCCAACTGGCTCCAAGATAGGACACAGATAATGAAAATATGGGAAGTTACCAACACAGAAACTTGTCACCAGTGGAGTCCCCCAGGGTCCTGTGCTGGTACCTCTGCTGTTTGCAATCTACTTTTCTGAAGTAAAAGCCAATAGCAAAGGACTCCTGCTGACTACATTTGCAGATGACTGCAGGCTATAAGCAAGCTAGTGGTGGCTGGTGACTTCAAATTAAAGGGGGGTTGCAGGAGACATCTGAATGGGTGGGGCCAATAGGAAGAGGTGCGGCCAACTAGAAAGGGGTGGAGCTATGCTCAAAAACACAGCAACTGGAACTTTAATTAAATACGCTGCCCTGGGTGCCAAACTGTCATTACGAGAGTCCAATCAAGACAAAATGAAGTGTAGAAGAAAAAAAATATTTCAATGCATTGGCTACATGACAGCTTACTTAATATCTAGAAGGAAAGAAAAAGGTTGTGAGGCAAGAAAAAATAAATTATTTTTAAATACATTACTGGAACACTAGTCAAAATCAAGTATAAAAAAACAAGCTTCTCCTTGCACTGCACTTCTAATTATAACTTATATTCAGCTTTATAAAAGTACCAAGTAACATGCTGAAAGTAGAAATCTCTGTGATACTCCCACTTGTAAAAATGTTTCTTATCCAAAAAAGACCTGCTGCCTGACAACAACTATCTACTTGTTTCATTGGGAAAACATGATCAAAGTAAAAAACGAACAGCAAACAAGAAACAAGCTCAAGATAAATTGCTTAAAGGATTACTGCACAGGTTATGGACCACACATGATAGATTAGCATT
Source organism: Protopterus annectens (assembly GCF_019279795.1). Lineage (NCBI taxonomy): Eukaryota > Metazoa > Chordata > Ceratodontiformes > Protopteridae > Protopterus > Protopterus annectens. The sequence goes on along the minus strand of NC_056741.1, from coordinate 1,871,260,662 downwards.
TTGTTTAGTTTACGGGTAAGGCCTGCAAAGATGACTGCAAATCTCCAACAAATGTAATGAGCTTCTGAAAATACTGTAATCCTGTCCTTTATTACAAATACTGTCATACGCATTTCAATACCCAAGGCTTGTACATTATCTAGTTATGTAAATATTCTCTGAATGGCAAAAACAAAAAGGCTTTCAGTGTTCGTAATTATTTAACAGTATGCTTATTAAAGGTTACTTGCATCTTACAATCTCAGACAAGTTTACCCGATGGTCATTAAAGCATTGCTACTTAAACACAAAGCAACAGGACACTGCAACAGCATGCATTTTCTGAATAATAAGCATAAATCAACAGTATAAAAATATGACAGATAACCAGAACATTCTGCAAAATCAAGGACAGATGAAAAGCCACTGTCGTACTTGTGTCTACCTTGGATGGGGGAATATGTTGCACACTTACACTGCATAACTGCTCTTTGCCTTGCTTAGACACATCCAGAGTCACTACATGGGGGAGTGGGGTGCAACAAGTATGTCACAATTTGAAATGTATCTGGCTGAGGGTGATGGCTCTGACACTGATACCTCTCAACCTCAGAGCAAGAAATCTTGACAAAGCCATATATAGAAGTGGGACACAGGCCCAAAAATAAGGACAATTTTAAATATTGCTCTTATAAACTTAGAAAGATAATAGAATATTAGTAGGTCTTGCATTAGTATGAAATTTCTGAAGGGTATGAAATCTGAAACTCAAATGTCTGCCATTATTTTCTAACTTCAATCTTTAATGATTTGCCATTAATTTGGCAGAAAACCACAATTTTATGAAAAACAGACCAAAAATGTGATGCAAAAATATAAAATTGCCACACAATACAGCTGGGAACCTGTCAAAGAAGGGACACCTTTTTCATATTAGTACTGTTAACTTGAGCAGCTGATAAAATAAGAGCATCTACATGCATTTCTGAAATAAAAGTAATCTATAACTCTGATCATTACAGTTATTTATAATTGTAAACCCTCCATGTTTTCTTCCAAAATTACTAATTTGCAGAGGGGTTATTAGGGAGAGAGCAACATATTGAGCCAAAATTGGGGACAGTTGAGAGGTTTGGATATTCCTAATTCTATAAAGTGATTTATTTGCACGTACCTCTCAACCTCTTAATGCAGGAAATCTGGACAAGGCCAAATAAATATATTGCGGGAACATATAAACAGTACTAAAAATTGCTCTTGTATAAACTTAAGACAGTTGATAAAATAACAGGTCTTGCTTTAGCATGCATTTTTCTGAAGGTTATAAAGACTGAAACTCAGTGTTTGTCATTATTTAGTGACTTCATTCCTAAATGATTTGCCAGAAAACCACAAATTTTATGAGGAACAAACCAAAAAACAAGAAGCAAAAATCTATTCATTCTGCAAAAATCTGGACAGGTGAGAGGTATGGTTCAGCTGCAGCTGTCTGAGTTTGCTGTCCTTTTCCCCTCACAAAATCATGGTCAAATGGAGCCTCCCCCCTGCAGCCATTCTGATGTCCCATTCCTTGGTTATTTCACCCCATTTACCATAAACACTAATGTGCATACTGCTTTACTTCTGTGATGATTTGGATTTCATTTGAAAGTTTTCATTTGCATTTTACAGCACAAACCCTAATAGATATCTGCTAAACAAAGCAATGCAGTCTCACAATGAAAATAGACAGCATTAATACTTCTCTGCCCTTGAAACTCACATTCATTGATACAGCATTGAAACCCACATTCAAAGAAAATGCATTTTGCCAGTGGCAGATAAAGATTAACTTTCGGCTGTTTTCAAATCATAGGCCCCTTGAACACAAAACATATACATGCTCTTTGATATACCTTCCTGATTGTATTAAATTATATTCCTTGTAAAATACAGTACATTTTAGATGTAGAGGAAATTTTAAATGTATTGTTTTGAACATTTTTCCAGTAAACAATGAAACAAAATGTATGCACCAATAATGACAAAACTGCCCAATTCAGAACATTTTCATCATAAAAATCTACTCAAACTTACATTTCCATCATAAAAGTCTACTCAAACGTCTACAATCCACCAGTATCAGTAAATATGTACAATCTCTGAAGAAGTAAAAGTCATCTAAATTCAACATTAAAGAAATCTGTACCTAATGAAGAGGTTGCTGTTAGCAAACAACTTTATATGCCATTGTTTCATCTAAAATAAAGTGGTTGTTGCCCTTGAGGAATAAATTGCCCATGTTGCATTAAAAAAATTATAAGCTAGTAATATCGCAGTAGGAAATGAATGGCAAACTAATAACAGGTTCATAGTTAATAGGTATCTTCACCAAAAAAGACGGCAGTATCCACTCCATTTACAACACAGTACAGTATCAGCAATGCATCTACCTACTGAGGGAGTAGGATCCACAGCCTTCTGCATCAAAAGCAAATACACTACCTGTCATGCTATTAACAATGCAACTCGACTCCCCATAAGCAGTACTAAACTTTTGTTTCCCTGCAGCTCTCAGCTCCTTGTAAAATCTGCTCAACACTCCACTGTATCAATGAACTTTGCAGCACAAGAAATCTGGAAAAAGCCAAAATTTATTGGGGGGGGGGAGTACAAAAGCCCAAAAACCAGGGACACATTTTAAACATTGCTTGTATAATGTTGGAAAGTTGCTACAATAAAATGCTGTGTTACCACCATACATTTCATTGCCAAGTCTTGAACCGAGGGGAAACCTGTGCTAAACAGTCAGAGCAGCATACCACTATGCCAAATCAGCTGTTTTGTGAAAGAGAGGAAGACTGAAACTTAAATGACTACCATTTAGTTAATTCAGTTCTCACCATAGCTGTCAACCTCTTAGCACAAAACACCTGAACAAAGCCAATAATGGGGGAATGCAGCCCCCAAACATATTCAATGAATTCATTTCTCACCATAGCTCCCAACCTTAGCAGAAAAAACCTGAACAAAGCCAATAATGGGGGAGTACAGTCCCAAAAATAAGGACAAATTTTAAATATCCATGTTATAAACTTAGAAAATTGCTAGAATAAAGGGACATGTACTTTCTGAAGAATATGAAGTCTGAAATTCAAATGCCTGTTATTTTTATTTAACATTTGTTAACCAGGAAAGTCTGACTTGGAACAAAAGCCAATTGTCAGCAGAGCAGGGAGAAACACAGACAGCACCCCAGCCAAGAATCAAACTAGCAAACCTGTAGCTGTCAGGCAACAATGCTACCAGTGCACCACTACACTACTGACTTTCCTAGGAACAACAAACATACAGAAACCACAGATTTTATGAGGAACAGAACAAATATGATGCAAAAATCTGCACATTTTTGACAAATGGTGGTCGGTAGGGAATTTAGGCCCTTACTACCTGCACCCAAGGTACAGGGTTCAAGCCTGAGTATCCTCCACCCACCACCATGTGTTCTCTCTAGCCACCTGTATGTAGTGTAGTAATTGGGGCATTTTACACACACACACTCCGTTTGTCCATAGCAGCAACTCTGTTCGTCCTCCATAGCTAGAAGCAGATCAAAATCTGTTCCTGTAGAAGCCCACAATTCTGTTCATCCTCCATAGCTAGCAGCAGATCAAAATCTGCAGCCCGCACAAGCTGTTTCCCCTCGAGATGTCACGAGAGTAGGCTGGAGCCTCCAGCCTGCGGGCGATGCAGTCTAGTTTCCTTCCTGTATGTGCAGCCATCACCGCATAGACTTCTGGGCTGGCAGGGCAGAGATCCCTTTCTTCCCTATCTGGACTGCCTAACACAGCAGTCTGGAGTTCTGAGTACCAGGCACTCCAAGCACATATGTGTGGAGTTCCTTGATTTTTTTTTCTTTTTTCTTTCTACAGGTGGGGGGGGTGGGCTGCAGTCCTGCAGTCCTATAGCACAAGCCGCCCCTGCTAGGAGCTCTTATTGAATCTATAAATGACTTAGCTATCCTAGAGCAAGGTTTGTCCCAAATACATAACTGGTACCAAAAGCATGGACTGAAACTAAATGCCAAAAATGCTTATTTGTATCTTTTGAGAATTTATCTACCTCCAGGGAATTACCACATTGACAGTACACCCCTAAACGTTGACCCAGTTGTTCAGGATTTGGGAACCTATGTGGACAGTGACCTAACCTTTGACCAACATGTGTTTATTGTTGCAAGAAAGTCCTTCTATATTGCACAGCTTATAAACAAAGGGACTGTGTCTAGATTGAGGGATGTCAGTTCTTGTTTACTCTACCCTCATTAGGCCAGTCATTGAACATATTGCCCCCTTTAACGTGTCTGTCCAGAGACATGCAACAACTGGAAAGCTCCACAGAGTTACCTTACTAAAAGGATACATGGCCTAAACAACATGTACTACATGGAACAACTCAAAGCCCTGTCACTATATGTGGCATACCTTTCAACTGTCCAGATATTTGCCTCAAAATTTTAGTCTGTTTTTCATAAAATGTGTGGTTTTCTGGCAAATCACTCGCATGATCTGAGGAATGAAATCACTAAATAATGACATACATTTGAGTTTCAGACTTCATATTTTTTAGAAAATGCACTTTAACAGAAACCCTGTTATTCTAGCTACTTTCTAAGTTTATAATAGCAATATTTAAAATCTGTCCCTATCCTCCCTCCCATTATGTCAGGCTTTGTCCAGCTTTCTTGAGCTAACAGGTTGAAAGGTACAATACTCTGTATCCTACAGACTGCTAAGGCATTCTTCAACCCATTACTGATGGATTTAGTGCACATCAGCAAGTCAAATGGCATCAGAAATACTCAGTCTATGGATCTTAACCGCTTCTACAACATCAACAGAACAGTTGGGTGGAACAGCAGCAGTATCCTTTGTGTGATTTATTTTATTTTATTTATTTTACATTTGTTGACCGGGCTAGTCTAACTGGATACATGTCCATTTTCAGTAGAGGCCCGGGGAGAAAAGCTCCAAGACACATACAAAAATACAATATAGAATGTTGCAACAGTCCAAGCGTAAAACAGCTGTTGTTAATAAAAAATACAATACTCATAGTGAGCATAACACAAACAGTAAAAGGTAATGTGCAACAGATGTTACTATATACATATATACATATTTTTAAATTGCAATAACATGGTCTTTGGTTCTTTAAGGATAAGTCTATAAAGGTGAAGAGTATTCAATTAGTGTATAGAGAGAAAGTTAGTCAGGGTTAGTACAGGGGCATAACCAATGTGTACTGAGAAATAGTTTTAGATTTTGTTTAAAAAGTGTCAATGAAGACAGAGATATGAGTTCAGTGGGTAGAAGATTCCAGTGCTTTCCAACAGTGTTAGAGAACAGAGTCTCCTGCCAAGTTTTTGGATCTGCTGGTGTTGATAAGTGGTTTGTTTGAGGAGTGTAAATTTTTAAGATTGTTGTATGGGGTAATGAGGCTAGTGAATATTGGAGTGTTGGTGGGTTGATACAGGGTCTTATGGGCTATGGCAAGCTGGTGAAACTGAAGCTGGTTTAGAAACTCTAGCCATCCTAGTTGCTTTAGATTAAGACAGTGATGAGTTCTAAAAGGAGAGCCAGTGGCAAATCTAGCAATATTATTATAGGAGATTGCAAGTTTTTTGAGGTTGTTTTTAGAAAGATTAGTGTATATAGGTGAAGCATAGAGTAGGGTGGAGATTAAGTGAGTTCTACCTATGGCAGTCCTGGCTACTGGTGTAAGAAAGGGTTTGATTCTATAGAGAGACCCCAATTTCTTCTTGACTGTTTTTATTGTGCTGTTTATATGAGTATTGAAGTTAAGGTTGTTATCTATTGTTATTCCTAAGAGTTTAGTGGTTGGGTCGGGAGATATGATAGTGCCATTATTAGATACAAGTGTGAAATTTATTGGGGTGGACTTTCGTGTTGGAGTGAAAAGTAAAAGTTTAGTTTTTTGGGGGTTTAGGAGAAGGCAGCAGTTTAAAAACCATTGTTCTACTGTATTGAATGCTTTTTGGGTAAGGGAACTGTAGTTCAGTTGGAGAAGTGGCTGAACAAATTATTGTGGAGTCGTCTGCGTATTGAATACAGGTGGCGTGAGGAATTGTTGAGTGAAGGTCATTAATAAAAATGGAAAATAGGAGTGGGCCTAATATGGAGCCCTGAGGAACACCTAGGGAAATAAGGAGGTGCGTAGATAGATTCTTATCCCAAGGCACAGCCTGTTGTCTATTGTCTAAGTAAGATTTGAACCAATTTATGACTAGAGATTCAAGTGAAAGGGATTTCAGTATATTTAAAAGGAGCTGGTGATTAACCATATTGAAAGCTTTAGATAAATCAATAAAGACTGCAGAGGAAAGAATCTTGTTGTTACGTTTTTTTGTTAATGCAGCCTGTAAAGGATAGCAGGGCAGTGGTAGTACTGTGGAAAGGTCTAAATCCATGTTGACAATTGGCAAGTAAGTTATTTTGGAGTAGGTGGACAAGTAGTTGCTTATGGATGCATTTCTCCATTATTTTTGCTAGAGGAGATAGCAGAGCTATAGGACGATAGTTAGAAAAGTCATTAGAATTCCCACCTTTATGTAGTGGGATGATATGAGAAATTTTCTAGATAGATGGGATAGTTCCTTCACTTATGATTCTGTTGACCAGAGTGGAAATGGGATAGGCTATGGCTTTAGCTCCTTTTTGCAGGTATTCTGCTGGAAGTTGGTCAGCTGAGGGGGTGGTAGGTTTTAGTTTTTGGAGAAGGGAGCAAATAAAGGAAGTAGAAACTGGTTGTAACTGAAATGATGGAGGTGGGCTTGTAGTAGATGTAGGCAGATTTGAGGTATCTGGAGATAGTTGACTAGCAAGAGTATGGATGGTGTCTGTGAAGAAAGAATTGAAGGCATTAGCAGTATGTGTGGGATTATCAGGGTTAAAGCCTTGTGGGTTAGGTGTGATAGATTGACCTGGGTATAGTAGTTTGTTAATGCTAGTCCAGAACTTTTGTGGTTTCTTATGGTAAGTTTGTTGTAGTTGGAAGTAAAAGTTTTTTTTATCTAAGAGGATGGCTTTTTTAGTATTATTTCAAAGTTGTCTAAAGATTTGGTGATCTGTAGGATTTTTAGTAGTACGCCATTTTGCCCAGGATTTGTTTCTAAGAAGGATATTTTGCCTAGAAGCTTTTGAGAGCCAAGGAGCAGATTTAGCTTTATTTCTAACACAGCGAGTTGGGGCATGGTGGTCGAGGATGGCTAAGAATGTGGAATTAAAGTATTCCACTACTTCATTTAGTGGGAAGGATTTTAGAGGTGACCATTTACACTGCTTGAGCTCTGTTTGGAAAAGTTCAGGGTTAAAATGATTTTTGGTGCATATTATCCTCAAAGTTTTTGGGTAAGATAGGTTGGTTTTATGTCTGATAATAAAAGGTAGTGAGTGGTCACTTAGATCATCTGGGAGGGTTCCTACTTTGTATGTTTGATGTGGAGTATTAGTAAGAATCCAGTCTAAGGTACTTTCTTTGTTATTGGGTTTATTAATTCTGGTTGGGGAGTTAATAGTTTGTGAGAAGCCATGTAGGTTAATATGGGTGGTAGGGTGCACATTACTACAGGACTTCCAGTCGATATTAAAGTCTCCTAGGATTATGGTTTCTTGTGGGAGATTAATAGAAAGCCAGTTAAGGATATTTTCAAGGGTTATAATTTTATTTCCTGGAGGAAGGTAGATGCAAATGATGTATATGGATTTACATGAGTTGACCTGAAATTTAGAAATGAGGATTTCAGCATTATTGTCAGAAGGTGGTCTGAGGTTTGCAGTGCTAACTTGAAGCTCTGATTTATAGAGGATTGCTACTCCTCCTCCTTTTTTGGCTGTGCTGTCTAGTCTAAGGATATTGTAACCAGGTGAGGTGACTTCATTGCCTTTAATTGTGGGTTTTAGCTATGTTTCAGATAGACATAGGATGTCAAATAGTTGAACATCTAGGAGGGCATGGAGGTGGACAATTTTATTGTTAATGCTACGTATATTGGGATTTGCTATATAGAGTGAGTTAGAAGGTTTAGTAGGGGGCATGGGTACTAGAGTTGTTAGGGTTGCACTGTTCAGTGGCAAGGGTATTGTTTGGGCCAGGGTTAGGATGAATGTCCCCGTCTAGTAAGGAGTGGAGGTATATTCTATTTATAGGGTAATGAAACTTACAATAATAGTCAAGTGATTTTTTAATATGTAGCTTGGTATATTTAATGTGTGATAGTCTATGATATTTGGCTTGTAGGTAGCAGGGTTTGGATGTGATGTTTATGTAGTTTTGAGAGATAGCTAGTAGTAGTATAGACGTGAGTTTGGAGGGGAAGAGAAGGGTGGGGTATAATGGTTGTTCATAGGAGGTTAGCAGATAGGCAATAGTTAGAGGAGGAAAGAGTGAGACCAAGAGTAATAGTTTTATTTGGTTGGGGATGTGTAATATAGCCATTATATTAGATTTATAAAGTGGAAAAAACATGGGAGGTAAGGTAATATTTACAGGTAAGGAGATATATCAACAGGAGAGGTGATGTAACAGGGAGGGATGGGAGGTAAGTTAATAACAGGTGAGGTGTTGTGACAAGGAGGGTTGGGACTGTTAATGAGGTAAGGTGTTAGACTGGAGCAGATGTGATGGGGTGTGGTTTTAGAGGAATAAATGTAGGAGTACTGGGGGTGAGTGGGAATTAGGGGCAGGGTAGGGGAGCAGAGTGAGCCCGCAGGACGAATGGAGTGGGTAGAGACAAGTGAGTGAAATAGGAGAAAAATTAGTGGAATGCTGACTGATAAGGTAAGTTAAGTTAAGGTAGTTGAAGAATGATTAAGAAGTAGAGTGGAAGGTTTCCAAGGAGGATAGTGGGAGATTACAGCAAAACAAGAGGTGTAAGAAAGAACAATAATAACAAGGTGAGGACAGTAGTCTGTAGAATAAGTATTTCCTGAGAAATTGGGATAGTCGAAAGATACGGCTGTGGAACAGACTCCTCAGCCACATAAAAAAGTTCATCCCTGTCCATATTCACACACAACTTAGATCAATGGATGGAAAACAGAAAATTTACCCCAGAACTGAGCCCTGTACTATCAAGGGACAGAAGCAACTCCTAAATGCTTTATTCCATGTATTGGTCCCCCTCAAATTATCCATGTTATGATACCACTAATTTTCATTAGGGGGTAATATAGAATTATAAATCATGGGATGGGTAAGACCAATCCATAACCAAATGGGATAGGCTATTTTGAACACAAAAAGGAAAATTGTCTAGGCTTAGACTAGCCTGCAAGGGCAGCCTAGTCTTGCACTTCCCTATGAACCTATAAAAAAGTCCAAGAGATTAGGGTAACTCCCGCATTGCAATATGTGCAGTTTTTGTGTTGGAATCTGTGGGATCAGTATGTGATTACTTAGCTACCTTGAGAGAGATCATACTTGACTCAAGGGATTGATTTCAATGTCATAGTGATCTGTGAAAGACAGTGTCACTCCACTTTTATAATGAACTCACAGTCAGTCTGCAGTGAAGTTCCACAACCAGGCAGTCAAAGTACAGAACTTTTCATTTGCCAGAAGAAACCATAGTAACACTGATTTTTGATGCTAGATAAACTAAACACAGTACAATATCGAATACTGTGTAAGATTTTTGCTGTTGTTTCTCTGAATTCCACTGAAGGAATGAGACTGTGTTCTTTCTTGTAACCAAGGTCTATTAGTGTGTTTGGGTAACTTAGTAATGAGTGGCAATTCAAGTAAAATCCAGAGATGCCATCATTGATTATGGTATTCATGAGTTTTGTATACATGGCAGAGGAGATATGCACTGTCACCTTTGCTTCTTTCTAATTTACAGAAGCACACGATCAGTCTGAAACACAAAGAAGAGGGGACCTATAGGACTTGCATGCCCTGACACCAATGCAACACACCATCAAGTTTTAAAGACACTGGAAGTCTGCAAACCTATCTTATATTGTTGATTATGTCCACCTTTACTCCACAGATTTCAGGAAAATGGTGGTTGCCCTACCCAGTGAATACCAGCAATGAGTATTTGCATTAAAAATGACTAAAATAAAAAATGCTAGTTCCTGTGTGTATTACAAACCTACTTACCAAGAAACAGTTGGTTACTCCAGTTTAGAAAATGAAAGTGAGCAAGTTCACATTCTAAAAGGATGGAAGCGTGAACCTGGCAATATGCTGGCTGTTGTATGATATATAGATAGATATATATATATATATATATATATATATATATATATATATATATATATATATATATATATATATATATATATATATATATATCAAGTGGTTAAAATCAAAACTTTTTGAAGTTCCAGGTGTCAGATGAAATTCTAAGAGAAGTAATTGCAATTCCCAGAAAAGTGAGCTTATAAGTCCAGTTGGGGAAATGTACATTAATTATGGGCTCCAATGTTGTAGGTAGGATTTTAGAATTCAACATCATCTTCAGAAATGTAGTTCCCATCCCCCAACTCAGCAGTCTACAAAAAGACAGTGAATGGTTGCATCTCACTAGACAGCATACCATTGCAATACTTAAAATCCTGAAATGACTGGCTTAAGCAGTAACTTCTTTTGACAACTTAGTATGCAGGAAAAAGAAAAGGATCGCTATAAAAATAGACTTTTAACAAAACAAAATAAAATAACAGCATGGTAAATAGGCTATATTTAATTTATGTTTAAGTTATTGTGCAAAATTAATTCCCAATAAAGTATTCCATAAAGCTGTACACCATCACATGCAGTGTATGCTTCTGCTTATGCCCTTTTCAAGAGCTGTTTTTATACCTTGTTGTTGTGTCTTTCGGCTTTTCCCGGTTAGGGGGTCACCACAGTGGAACTCGGGTCCGCTAATGATTGGCAGTAGTTTATTACGTGCTGGCTTGCCTGGCCTAACGCACAACCTTCAACAAAGGAACGCCCATTCACGCATGTCACCACACAGAAGATGCTCTAACTGAGAATTGAACGGGCAACGTCTAACTGTGAGGCGACAACGCTACCGCAGCACCACCACCGCGGGTTACACTGTAATCGTCTTTTTATAAACTGTTTGAGTTTTAATTCAGATTATCATTATTTCTGTTTCCCCTATTCTTTCACTTATATAGTGTTGTAAGTGCTAGTACTGAGCCATTTTCTAAATTATTGTCATGGTTAGTGTTGTCACCTCACAGCAAGAGGATCTCCATTTCGATTCTCGGCTGGAGCGCCTTCTTTGTGGAGTCTGCATGTCCTCCCCGTGGTCGAGTGATGTTTAAAGACATGCAGGTAGGTGCATCCATGAATGGGTGTGCCTTCTTTGAAGGTTGGGCATTGGGCTGGCACCTCAGCACCGTAAAAATCCACTGCCAGTAATTAGCGGACCGGAATTCCGCTGTGGCGACCCCTAACTGGGAAAAGCCGAAAGACATTAGTATTGTCAGTGTTCAAATTTATGTACATTCTTCTGTACTATTTTCTATTCTGCTGTTGCTGTGCTTCAAGGCTTATATTTTTGTTTGCTTTGTGGCTAAAACGTGATTACAAATTACCCTACCTACCAAGTGAACAAATAAAATAAAAATAAATAAAAAAAGTCTTCATCTGAGTGGCTGCCATTTACTTTTGCTTTCAGTCATTTTGTCTAGTCAGTGTTATACACAAAATACAACCCTAAATTCAGTCTATTTGTATAATCTGGTTATTAACAGATCATGGGAACCATAAATATATATATATATATATATAAAATATACTAAAGTCTCAGTTGCTTTTGTCAACAACCTCTTTTCCTTCTTCCCTAGTTCCCAAGCCAAAAATTTAACAGAGTTAATGGGTCTGAAATCATCTTTAAATCTTGTTGGTTTAGATCCATTTCTACACTCCCGCTTGGGTCTGTATTGAATCGTCAATTTAAGTAAACATCAAGTGTCAATACATATTGGGTGTAAGCCAAAACAGATTTCATTTTAAAAAAAAAACTAAATATATCAGGCAAAACAAGAGCTTTTTCAAGTGTGCAAACCCTTTGCACCCACAATGTGGGGAACTCTGCCCTTACAGCCTCACAAATATAAATGTACTAATTCTGAGATCACACAACACTGGGGAAAGGATACATTTTCTTACTCCATCCCATCATCATGAAGCACTGTCAGAAGGGTATTTTCCTTCCTTAAAAAATTTGCTGTGTACATCATGTTCACTATAAAATTAATCATCAGCGGTACATAACTGGAAATCTAATCATTTCACTCTTTATTTTGTTCTTTTTTTTCTATAAATTGTTGGCAGCTACTGAAATTAAGGTACCCATTAAAAAACTTTCTTTTCTAAACAATATTGTTCTACAAGACTTTGTTGTTAAGATTTTTAGTCATGTTTACATCTTAAGCATTAACAGTTTGTTTTGAAAAATTATGTGCAAACCACAAAAAGTCAGTAGAACAATTTCTATACTCAAGAAATTCCTGTAACTGTTTTAAGCTACTTTTTCAAATAAAAAAAAAATGTCATCCAGAAATTGCAAATGTAAACACCAAGGCCAAAATTTTGTATTGAAGACATAATGTTCCTCCCACCAGTTTCAAAGTGTTTAGCAGAGGAAGGGGCACAAGCTGCCTCCATTGCCAGTCTGCTTCCTGACGGAAGTATTCTTCCACAAAAAGATTATGTTTCAAAGCAAAATTCAGAAATAACTCTTATTAATCTGACAGTAAGATTTGATGATGCTTTGGGGTCCTGAACCAACATGTTCAAAAAATACTTTTTTATCTAGATGTGGAATCACAAAAGAAAAAAACATTAAAATCAATTATAACAAGAAACAGACGTCAGCAAATGCCAGACATCCATTAACAGATGATTGTTTGCCCATGTAGCTGATTAGAGTATTGTCTGTATCAGAGTCTATATCAGGTCAGATCAACTGTCAAATCAAATGAGATCCTTCAAGACATCTACAGTTCCATGAGGGGCATCAACTCTCCTAGAGAGATGGATGAAATATTAGGCATTTTCCATAGAGAAAGGGGTCAACAGAGAGGATAAGAGAGAGAGAGGACAGAGATAGATTCAACCTTAAAACTTATGCTGGTTGACCCCCCAACTCATAAACAGGTACATCAAAATGTGTTAACTATGATATATTTAAAGTGTTCAAGTACAGTAACACTCAAAAATCAGCTGTACATCATAGCCTATTTAGAAGGGGGGGTTAACATTTATATCGGTGAAAAAATATACATTTAAACTAATAACTGATCTAAAACTCTGCACCACGAAGATCAGTTTTAATATTTTGTTCCCCCAAAAGCCAAGGAGGTCCAGTATCAACGTGGAATTTGGTCATCGAAGTACATTTAATCTGTCTGCCAAGGTAGTCTTGTGCATAGATATTTCAGTTTCTCTAATGGAGAACTAGAAACATTAAAGAGATTGAGCCATGACAGAAATATCAGATGTATGAAATCCAATAATGGTGGGGGTATGGTCATTACAGACTAGTTTGACTATGCCAGAAGCATGTATCAAATCTTGTAGAATGAAGAACGGTACCAGATAGTATCTAATAATGAAATATTTATTGTATATAGAAAAATGAATCTATGCTTGAGGGATTAATTCTTTCAAAGGATTATTGATACAGTGGACTGCCTCATATCCAGTCTCACTGGGACCGGACCTTAGGCTGTATAAACAAATGTCTGGTTAATCAGAAAAAGCATACAAAATGACATTTGTAGGTTATAAATCAGTTAGAATAACAGGATTTGTGTTAGTATGCATTTTTCTAATGAATATGAAGTCTAAAACTCAAATGTCTGCCATTATTTAGCCTAGAGGAGACAGAAGTGCTGTTTTTCCTCTGTTCTCTTCTGCTAGGACTATGGCAGATATTTGATGGCCGATTAAAGAGAGATTGAATACAAGGGAGTCTACTGCAGAGTTGACACCAGATCCAATCATACTTGAGATTTTTGGGGATTCTGAAGATCCACAAAAATGTGGAGAGCCCTTGATTTCAACCAACAGTAGTAAGAGGAGGCTCTAAAACTCAGTTCCTGGCATTTTATAATACACTAAAGAGCTCTCACACTCTGAGGGAAAACACAGTTGCTTTCTAAAGTACTCCTGGACTTTTTTGAACTGTTTAAGGGACTAGACATTTTTTGGATGATTGTATTCCTGTTACAACTGATATTAAGGATCTTTTTTTCTGAGATTCTACATTAAGCTGCTTTTAGACATGATGGCTTAGGACCACACTGTATCAAATCTTAGATTATTGAATTTATTTTTGGATTTTATTTTTGAACAAAATTGCTTATTTTTTTGAGGATGAATACTTTCAACACCTAAGGGGTATGGCTATGGATACACCTTGTGCCCTTTCTTCCACTGGTATAGTTCTAAAATGGTGGAAAGAACATTACATATTCAATTGAAAATTGTGGCCTTGGTATTTACTATACTTGGGCTTCCTGAATGACATTTGTTTTTAATTTGCAAATGTATTGTTATAAAATTACAGGAGTTTCTTGAGTGTATAAATGGTACTACTGATTTTCTGTGGGTCACACATAATTTTTCAAAAGAAAATAATATTAACTAATTAGATGTAACCATGCTAAAAGTTTTAACAAAAGTGCCTTTGAGTCCAATATTTTTAGGAAAGAAACTTTTCTCTAATGGGTACCTTATTTTCAGTAGCTGGCAAATGATTAGAGTGTCCAGATTATGTACTAACAATGATGCATTTTATAGTCACCTTGATATATTTACAATCTATTTATCTACAGGGAATACCCCAAATGGTTACTTGACTCTGAGAAACAAGAGAGAGGTACTACATTTCCACCATTACTGAAAGTAAATGATGCATATAATCCCCCATCACATACAAAAGAGGAAAGATACGAACAAGCAATAGTTATTCAATATGATGTGGATACTCTCCATATTCTGGAAATTATAAAGAACTGGAAACAATGGGCTGGATTCTTTAACAGCTGCACTAACTGCACATGGGCACCGGAACCATAGAGCGAGGGGAGCCCCCCCCCAACTTGTAGATCATCCATACCTCTGTCCCTTTCAATTTACACACGCCTCTCAACTGCCGCAATGACATCAGTGCACATATTTCCATCCATTTTTTTGCAAGCAGGAATGAACAAATTTATTCAAAGCTGCTGCCAGAACAGAAAGGATTTATTTGCAGAAGCCACCTGTTGAGCAGATGCTCTGGACTGTAGACTAGGATGTAATTGCAGAGTGGAGCAGGAATGGACAGAAGCTGCTAGGATGTAATTACAGAGTGGAGCAGGAATGGACAGGAGCTGCTAGGATGAAATTGCAGAGTGGAGCAGGAATGGACAGAAGCTGCTACTGGAGTCTACCAGAGTGAGTACACTGTATTTATTGGAGTGGTGTGTGTGTGTGTGCATGCAAATGCCCCCAGCAGGATACATCTGGTGGCTAGAAGTACTCAGGCTCAAACCCTGTACCTTTTGTACAGGTAAAAAGAGCCTAAAGTCCGTAGCCACCATTACTTGTGAATTTATGTCTCACATTTTTTTTCTGTTCCTCTGGTTTGCAGGAGTGGTAAAATAAAACCTTTTATTCTAGCAATTTTCTAAGGTTATAAAATCAGTATTTGAAATGTGTCCCTATTTTGGGGCTGCATTCCCACATTATTGGCTTTGTTCTGCATTTTTGTGCTAAGAGGTTGAGAGCTATGGTGAGAAGTGAGAACTGAATTCACTAAATGATATGATAGTCATTTAAGTTTGTCTTCCTGTCTTTCAAGAAACTGCTGATTTAGCTTAGTGGCATCTTGCTCTGACTGTAGGGAATATGGTTCTGGGTTCAAGACTTAGTAGTGCAATGCATGATAGTAACATAACATTTTATACAAGCAACTTTCCAAAATTATACACGCAATGTTTAACATGTGTCCCTGGGTTTTGGTCTTTTGCCCCCCCCCCCCCAATTGAAAATACGTTCAAGAAGATGTGCAACATGCCTATGGCTTACACTCTACTATGATTCTGTATTTATATATTGTGTGTAGAAGTAGACTGTTATTATGGAAATGTTCTGAATAGGGCAGTTTTGTCATTATTGGTGCATGCATTTTGCTTCATTGCCTACTGGAAAAATGTTCAAACAATAAATTTAAAATGAACTGTGTGTGGAAGTAGACTGTTATCATGGAAATGTTCTGAATAGGGCAGTTTTGTCATTATTGGTGCATGCATTTTGCCTCATTGCCTACTGGAAAAATGTTCAAACAATAAATTTAAAATGCAGTTGTGTGTGGAAGTAGATCTTTATGATGGAAATATTGTGAATAGGGCAGTTTTGTCATTATTGGTTAATGCATTTTTGTTTCATTGCCTACTATTTAAAATGCGCTAACTTAAGTCTAACAAGTGTGCTGTATTATACAAGGAATATAATTTAATACAATCAGGAAGGTGAATCAAGGAATGCATACAGGTATGCATGGCCCTAAAAATGTGTTTGAAAACAGCCCAGAGGGGTGGGTTAAGTGAAAGGCTCAAAATCATGGGCAAATTTTAAGCTTTACTCCAAAGCAATGGATGAAGGAAAAACAGTTCACACCACATTATCTTGACCTGGCCAAGCCTTTTGGCACATTCCCCTACTCACGTGTAGTACAAAAGATGAATAATGTAGGAGCAAACACTTACATCGATCACCAGCTGCATTGCCAACTTGCCTCACAGGATGTAGGAGATCAAAACAGGGGAAGAGACCAGTCACCAATGAAGTCCCCCAGGGTTCGGTGTTGAGACTTTTTCTGTTTGGCATATACATCTCAAAAGTAAAAGGAATTACCAAAGAGCTTTGGTCAGCTAAGTTTGAGATGACTGCAAGCTAGGAGAACTTATTGAATCCCCAAATGACTTAACCATCATGTTTGTCCCAAATAATAACTGGTGTCAAAATCATGACAATGCCCTCTGAGAACTGATACAATTGTTTGGCATTTGGGAACTTGTGTGTACAGTGATCTAACTTTTGACCAGCATGTGCCCAGAATCATAAGAAAGCCTTTCTATATTGCACAGCTTATAAACAAATTGATTGTAACTAGATCTAGAGATGTTGTTGTCCCCCTTTACAAAGCTCTCATTATGTCAATCATTTTGTATAATACCCACTTTGGCATGCATCTGTCCAGCCCCATGCAACAATTGGAATACCTTCAAAGATACCATACTAAAAGGATACAAGTCCTAAACAATAGGTCTTGCATGGACCACCTGAAAGATTTATTACTGTACTCAGTATCCTACAGAGTGCTTAGAGGTGACATGTCTGGCATACAAAGCATCCTCCGACGTAATACAGATGGACCTACTGAACATCAGCAAGTCAAATGGCATCAGAAATACTCATTCCAGGTATCTAAACTGAATGTTGTGGAGAGATGGATATATATCACAGAGGCTACCACTGTTCAGGATCAGACTATTCATAAAAATAAAGCAAAGCTCATCCAACCATATTCAAATGCAACTTGGATCTAAGGATGGGTAATAGAAAATGTACTCCAGGATTTCACCTCATGCCACTAATGGATAGAGGCAGTTCCTAAATGCTGCATCCATTACATGGCCACCTCAAATTATCTATGGTATGATCACAGTTGTTCTCACTAGGTCTAATATACAATTATCAGCCATGGGGTTAGCTAAAACCAATTAGAAAATGTTAATTCAAGCACCAAAAGGGAATTGGCTAAGCTTAAAATGTCCTCCAAGTGAACCTATATTGTGGTAGCAAATAGTTATAAAAAATTACCCTTTTTAGTTCACTAAGTGCCACTGCCACCACCCCCCCCCCCCCCGGTTGCTGCTACCATCATTAACCTGTATATGCAACAGGTTTTAATTCAAGGTGCTGCTGCCAGACCTCAGCCAAAAAGAAGGAGGGGCTTTAGACCTTGTTTGACTTATCATAGACTTCATGAGGCCTGCATGGTACCTCATATTCATGCTGACTATTGGAAGAATCAATCAGTTCTGCAAATGGATTAACCACAATATCCTGAAAACCATGTCACCCTTAACCTCTCCTATGTCTGAAGTCTCTGTGTCATGGGTATACTTCGCCATACTGACTTTATCTGATAAGGCCAGAGATGTTGGAGGTACAGCCCCAATGTCAGTCTGACCCACTGTATCCCCTGGACTGTGCTTCCTCATTACCACCATCATCATCAGAGGCTACCAATACTCTGACATCAGGCAGCAAGAGTTCCACAGTGCCACTGGCAGGATCTTCTATGATAACAAGTAAGCAAATAAAAAAAGAAAACAAGAACAAACTGTGATCAAACCATTACATTTTACAACTTAAAAGATGCTAATGCACTGAAATCAAATAACTTTCATTTGCACATACATTTACCTTTAGAATATTAATAAGAATACAGAAGGTGTGCTTACCGTGCGCAGGTGGTTGTGCCAGACAGAGTCAGAGGTCCCTGCATATAAAAAAGGAAGATGAAACAGGGATGCTAAGCATCACAAAGCAAACGAAAAAGAAACAGAACACAATTCCTTTTACAGCTGCAGAGTAAGACACATCTCATGGATATTGTTACTGTTCACTGGACTTCTCTCTACCATTTCCCCTTTTTCCTGTTGGTTTGTGTCTCTTCTACCTCACCCCCCATATCTCAGTCTCTCTCTGTCTATGTATGTGTAGATATATGTACACACACACACAAACACACACACACACACACACACACACACACACACATGACAACATCATGGATTCTGTGTGAACATTGTGCTGAGCTGTCTGAATCTCTGGCATCAGACAGGAACTCCTCTGTTCCAGTCACTGGTGATTTGGTAGCAGGACTACACTCGGCCCATGTAGTCATATGCTCATAGACAATTATAGTTGCATGATGTCTTCTTACTGTAATCATCCCTATGTCTTATTTTGCAATATGCTTGTCCATGACCTCCCACAACAATAACATCATTCATCACCTTCTCCCAGATATGGTTACTGGAGGACTTGTCACCCCTGCCTGTTTCTATTAGGAATGACCCATGAAGACGCAAGGCCTGAATGACTACATCATTCCCAGCATATGTGTATGGCAGTTTACAGAGTACAGATGTCTTGGGTGCCATAAGCCTGTATGAGAAGAAACACAGGAAAAAAGAAATCAGTAAGTACAAAAACTAAAATATATATGAATGAATCCATCCATCATACAAAAAATGTATTGAAAAGTAAGGCTTTACTTGAGTACGCACAACTTAATACAGTTTCCTTTTCTCACCCCATTCCTCAAAATGCAAAACAGAGAAAGATCTTGGTAAAAAAACATAGCAGGACTAACATTTCTGACACTCTGTAGTATGTTGCAGCATTTAAAAAAAGAAATGTATACCTGCCAAGGAAAAATGGTTAACACTTGATCTGATATGTACTTTCTTGGAGGTCAGCCAGGTAGACATCAGAAAGCCTTAACAAAATTCTCACTGCTACTGATGCAAGAATCCATGAACTTGGTAATAATTAATGCAACAGTCTTCTGAACAAAGTGGTCATCTTTCAAGATTGAAATTTCTATTAAACTGCCATCATTATGCAGGTAAAGATTGCATAGTCAAGAAATAACTGTAACTGTGACAATCCTGATTAACCTCTTA
Source organism: Protopterus annectens (assembly GCF_019279795.1). Lineage (NCBI taxonomy): Eukaryota > Metazoa > Chordata > Ceratodontiformes > Protopteridae > Protopterus > Protopterus annectens. The sequence goes on along the minus strand of NC_056741.1, from coordinate 1,871,240,908 downwards.
TATTTCTTTCTGCTCTATTACCACTACCCTCTCTCCCAGCACTTTGTTACTCCTACTAATATATCTCTTCCCTTCTCTATCCTAGTTTAATTAACCCCACATCCCACCTTCCTATGCTAACTTGTATTTCATCTTTAGCCTTAAAATCCACCTACTGTAACCTGTCTCTGTAATTGTGACAACCCTGATTAATCTGTATACTACCTACTGCTCTCTACTGACTCCCTCTACTTAGCACATTACTTTCTCCACTAATGTACCCTTTCCATTCTCTCTTCCACTTCATTACCTCTCACCCACCTTTTATATTAACTTATATTACATTCTTTGCTTTGAGATCCTGTGAATCTACATAGTATACTAAATATGTAATTATTCACAATGTAGACCATAAACTACTATAACTCTGAAATGTAATACTGTATGTAAATGTAGCTAGCTTTTACATTGTTATAGACTACCATACTACTGTGTAATTCAAAGTGTCTTATGTAAATTAAACTGTCAGAGGAAAATGTTGCATGCTGTATTAGGAAGGAGCCTTTCTCCCCTGGCCTCCACTAAAAAAGGACCTGTGTCCAGTCGGACTTTCATGGAAAACAAATGTAACATAAATAAATAAATACATAAATAAATAAATTACTGTGGTCTGTGAATAATGCAGAGAGTGCAGCAATACTTGTGTTGTGAAATGCAAACCATAACTAAGGCTCAAATATATAAATGTGTTCATAACAGCTACATACATTTGCAGCAAGTCAGTTGTGAAAGTATAAAATAGTTTGCAAAGCAACTAGAAGTAAGTAGCAGTATCAAATTCTCTGTATCCCGTCTCCCCTATTACATTTCAAGTTTCTTACCTACACTATTACCTTTATTTAGTGCAGAGATCAGCACTATGAATATGCAAATGAGGTCTGAACTCATTAACATTCATGAATTCCACAAACTGCACTAAGTGCATGGAATGTAAACATGGTGTAACAACCGGCATGATTGCAGACATGCATCTTATCTCTGCAAGGACGAGCACTGAGAAGTGTTACCTGCTAAGTGGTCATAAGTGTGAATGATTAGTCTGGCTGCAGTATCAATCAGGGTTTGTCAGAGACAAGGGAATTACAAGAAATGTTGTAGCTACCATTGAATTAGGACATAACATTTCTAACATTTATATGAATTGTTTATGACAGCAGTTTCTGTCTCTAAAAAACATTGTGTCTGCAGTTCTAAGGAAGGAGATTACACATTGAAACATATATCAACTGCAAGGCAAAACACATAGCAGTTTTGTTAGAAAAGCATAGATATGGGAATAATGTTCACAAAATAAAGAGAAAGAAAGAGGTGCAGTGTTCACATATTTTTTTATATTTTGTGAGGAGGGATTATCTTCCCCTTTGCCAAAATCACAGCTTTCTATACATATAACTGCAAATTATATAGGGCAAAGGTCAGGAATTGTTGCTCTGATGCCTATGAAAGCAATCGATACTATGTCACACACTGAGTATAGGTAAGCTCTTTTTTATCTTCACAGTATACTGTTTGTGGTACATAGTGATAAAAACCTCAGCTGTGTCTTCTAAATGCTCTGGTATCCTGTAGTTTTCATCCAGAGATGACAGTGTTTGTGTGAACATAATTATGTTCAATGAGAATATGTTCAAGTGGAAATGCAGAAAAGTTGAGGAAATATCAAAACTATATATTTAACTACTTATTTCGTAGCACTTCCTTTAGTTCATTATTTTTTCTCTCTCTTCATTGCTTGTGTGCCATGGTATTCCACACTCTGGTGTGGCAGCAATCCATAGCAGTGAACTATAGTTCTCTGCCTAAGGAAAAAGTGAAATATTTTACTTAGGCTGCTTTGTGTAATGCAAACAAAGCTGAAGCTGGTGCACATCCATCTCTGCATAGAAAATTCACCTATCAGGTAACATTCGTTCCTGTGGTACAAGGTGTATGTGAGGTGACTTTAGAGAAATAAAAGAAGTAATGCATGATTCAAATCCAGTTAACCAATATTTTTACAGAGGGAGGTCTGGATACATCTTCACACACATGTTGTGGAATAGTTGCTTTGTTATTTAAAAGTAAACAATTCTTACTATTGTTAACAGTATGTGAGGTATTGTCTGTCCAATTTCACATCATTTATCATGATAATGTGTCCCACAAATTACATTTTTGATGTTGCAAGAAGATGTAAGGTGGATGAATATGTCACTTGAATGCACTTCTTTTTCTGTTCAATGCTAGGTAATTCATTGTTTGAATTCATTTCCTTGTCAGCTTTTTTTCTCTGTCATTTTTTTCTAATGCCTTTTGTATTTGTGCTGTCTTCATCAGTGAGCAGAAATGGTTCACTCCTTAAGGAAAAAAGTGAAAAAGTTAATTTAGGCTGCCTTCTGTAGTGCAAACTACCCTGGTGCAGACACATGTTCATCAGCCTTATGAATATTACTCAGTGAATAAATTCAACCTGTTAGGTAACCTTCCCTGTGACACAGGGTGTAAGTGCAGTGATCATAAAAAAGCAAAGACATCTGATGCTCAAATCCAGTTGTCAGATACTTTTACAGAGGGGATCAGACTGCCATTTGTCAGCAACATTTTGGTAAGGAATGCCATAGTAAATGCACATGAGTATCACAACTATGTGTATTGTAAGAAATGTACCATTACTGCTTGCTAAATAAACTATGTGTAAATGATGTTAAACATGACAATGATATTTAATATAGAAGGTACAGACATACATATATAGTTATGATGTGCACAATATATTTGTTCTCATTATTGAGTTCTCACATAAGTATTTGTTTATGACAGCATGTGTTATAAAGTACGTATGTAACCTAAACCACCATAACTTGGGTCATGCAACTCCATGCATCTGAAATGTATTTATTAACACAAACACTGCCTTTTACACAGAAATGCAATTCCCTAACTCAGTAAAGTCACAGACATACAGGCATCTCTTCAGTATGTGCGCATTCAGTCTTAAAAAAAACTATACACCTAATTACTGTTATGTTATTAAGTAAGTTCTCCTGTGTTAGTGTCACTTAAGCAGCAAAGTTTAACATTTTATCCTTTTTTTTCTTTTGGTTTTAATTCCTAGGTGGTGATACTCAGTTCTACCTGTGTCTAACTCACAACATGCCAATATGCCACAAGTCATACCATTTCTCCTCTAACAAACCATGTTTATGACCAGCACCATAAAGCATATCATGGTTCAATACTGGAATATGTCTCAACAGTTTGATCATCACACATGGCAGAATCTCAATGCCATTTTTAAAACCTTCTGTGCTTCTTAAGTACTCATTGTCAATGTGTCTGGCAGACCACTGCTATGCTTCAAATTGTGCAAATGCACTTGGCAAGTTTGTGTGTCTGTGCACAAGCTTTTACATGCACAATATGAATTGGGTACCTGCTCAGGCCCATATTTCTGCCATGATGCTGCAGACATGACTGGAGATGATAGATATGGTTCACCATTTAGAGCACTAAGGTGGGATGTTGAGAAACCCAGGAGGATTTTTGTATCATGAAGTGCTACAGCTGGAATCTGCTATAAATATATACATATTTATATATTTATATATATATATATATATATATATATATATATATATATATATATATATATGGGTCTGCTTTAAAAGCCCGAAACGCTACTTCGCCGACACAAAAATCACCAACGCCAGATAACCGACAACACACAAAACCGACAATGCAAAACACCGAACACCATAACACCGACACACCGAACGTAAACAACACATCACACTACATAACATACCCACTAGCCCTAACCCAAACCCTAACCCTAAGGTCCGACACTATCGCACACTCACCCTACCTGCACCCTAACCCTAACTCACTTAACCCACCCCTAGCCCAAGGTCCGACACTATCGCACACTTCACCTACCTGCACCCTAACCCTAACTCACTTAACCCACCCCTAGCCCAAGGTCCGACACTATCGCACACTTACCTTACACGAACCCTAACTCCGACACTAACACACACTCACCTTTCCCACAGCCTAACCCAAAATTCCACAATATCGTACACTTACCTCACCGCTCCTAATGCCGTCACTGTCGCACACTTACCGAGTCGCGATCGCACATTACCCTTGTCGGTCTTTCCGCTGTCGGCAAATCACCCTGTCGGTAAACTTACCTGTCGGTCGTTTGGTCTTCGTTTTCCGCGTGTCGGGAAATCGTCGGTTCGGTCTTTAGAAGTAGACCCATATATATATATATATATATATATTGGCAAGCTAGAAGGGCTTTAATGCCCATGCTTGAAACATTTGTATATATGTATGTATGTATGTATGTATGTACTACAGGAGGAATATACCAGGTTTCCATAGAAGGATGAGGCTTGGAGTAACTTGGTCAGGGCTGTCTCTAATACATATGGCATTTCATGCACTGGGGAGTAATGTCATCACCACTCCAGTGACATGAAGAAGTGCAAAAGGGACCTCCTTAGCCAATAGAAGGATGAATTTAGGACTGCAAACACCCCTCAGTTGTTTAAGTGTACCGACCCATACATAACCTGTCTATGACATGAAATTAATTAGCCAGTCAGCCTGTGAGCCTGCCAGCCAGTGCAGTTATTCATTTTCCTTTTCTGCATGCATGTTTTTCTTATTTTAATGTACAGGTGCAGCAGAGATTACAGAAAAATGTGAGGCACATCAAAAGAGATTAACTCACCTCAGAGAGGCATTGGGTAAGTATGCATTTGTTCTAATTGCAAGGCACAGAAATATTCTCAGTCCATCACTGTATCATATCTTGAGAAGGCATACTACTGTATATCAAGTCTACATGCCTGCTTCAATTCCTGTTGGTTGTTGCATTAGACAATGAGTACATGAGATTAATTGTATATGGGTTCAATACCCAGAGAGATATTCAGTTTTTTTATAGTCTATTATTTATAAGATATAGTAACTTCAATACTGCATGACATTAACAATTTAATATTTGCAAATGCAGTTATTACCTTAGAAAGCAGATTTCTGATCCATCACAGTGAAATACATGCTTCTGTTAGTCATATCATATAAGTGTGCCTGATAGAGTTTATGGCACATTCATACCTTCCCATCAAATCTGGATATGGTTAAGGTGTACTTATGCATTGGTCATATTATTTTATGTATTGAAATAGTTATGTAACATGACAAGCCCTTACCCTACTTATCTGTTTTTGTCTCCCCCACCCTTTATCTCTCATTTTTTATACATAATTGCTGAAAACAAAATGACCATCAACACTGGGAGGTAGACTGGCCACTGGGGTTTGGCCACCATAACTCCACAGGTGGCTGTGGTGGTACTACCATAGACATCCAGCATATCTGAGTCACAACTTATCACCATTGCCTTCACCACTCTGCCCTACCTAGACCAACTGAGTTAGGTAACTCTGCCATGGTTGCTGGTAATTTTATCACCTGACAGGGTTGGTGGAGGACATTGTGGGGAGGGGCCTTAGTAACTGAATCAGCAGTGTAGAAAAGATCCTATGTCATGTTACCAAAATAATGCCACATCTGGCAGCTGACACAGGAGACAGTGATGATAGCTCTGAGGGTGAGAACTAGAGTCTCACTGCTATCAAGCTAGACATGGCTGCACCTCCAAGGTCCTCTACCTATCCCCAAACATGGTGTCCTCAAACTTTTGTGTCCTTCACCATATTCCTGTTTGTATTGTATGCCCTGTATATTTGTGCTTGCTACCTAATCTACGTTACTCACCTGGTTCTCTCATTTTTAAACACCTTTCCCAACATTCCTCCATCTCCAAAAAAATGGACACCTGTCCCAGAGAAAAAACATACAGTCCATACATAGCTCTCTACTTTGCCTTTGTGTTATGTCAACACATTTGATTTGGTCCAATTTGGTTATACAACATTATTCTCTTGCTTTCACCCATCTCTGTTGTGATGACTCTCTGAAGTCATGAAATTATTTGTTACAATTCTACACTTATGTTATGAAGAAGTAGATAGCTATGGTGGTCTCTCACCACCCTCCTTCAAATTCCTGTATTCTTTCTCTTATGTCCTACCCCCTGCTTACCACTCCTCTTTTCACCACTGTCCTTAGAATGGGAATTAGCAGTAGTCTATGCTGCTTTGTTTAGACTTTCTTGCAAATAAGCATTATACACATGCAACCATGTGTGAATTTGATAGAATACAAAGCAGATATGTGTTATGGTTATGTTTCAGGTGTCATGGTTTACACATATGCAATGACAGCTGCAGTTACTCCATTCTTATATGTATTGTACAGGTGTTTTATGAAACACATGGGGACACGTTTAATCTGGTTAGAAAATAGAATTACATACATTCTTGTTCAGAAACGTCACATGGAAAAGCCTTTTCATTTTGTTCTCAGCATTTGTGTGGAGGCTGGCATTGTGCACCAGTGCTGTCTGATGGTGGATATCATTCAGCTTCCTATGGTAAAAGCTGAAGATTTTAATTTCAGATGCAGTGGTCCGGTTACTTTTGTGCAAGTGTGCTTAGATCGGCAGCACTGTGCGAATACAGAGTAAAGACAGAATAAAGGCAATACTGTGAAACAGTTATTGTACGAGATCTTAGGCTGGTAGATTTAATGAACTAGGAGTTCCTATGTTGCATGCTGAGATAATTCTTCTGTCTGTAGACTGATGTTTTTGCATAGTGTCATGAGTTTGACTACAGCTGTAGGTCAAACTATTATTTCATGACATTTTATACACTTATCATATTGTTAACTGCAAAGTCTGTATTTCTCTCTAATTACACTATTTCATTAACATACCATTTGAATAGTCCAGCACGACATAATTTGCAAAAGCATTCTAGCCCCAACAGGGAGACTTCGTCAGCCATCTATACCTGCGTATGTCTTAGTGTTGGTTGCAGTGGCTTACCCCTCTTTGCTCTCTGTAGCAAGCACATTATTGTACAAAGCATGATAGATTAATAATGAGGAAATAAGTACATGTAACAGTCCATACAGATGGTCCCACATGACCCAAAATAATAATATTGCTATTCCTCTCTCCATTTCTCCCTCACTCTCTCTTTCTGTTCACCCTTCTGCTTCAGTAAGTTGTCACTGTCCTTCAATTGTGTGATTTAGAGTATGTGAAACAGAAGTTCCTTTGTGGCATGATGAAATAATGAGCAGGTCTTTCAAAAGATTTTTGCATACTTTAAAAAGGACTAATCTAGGCATTAATAGAACATTACTGACTGTTTTTACTACATTGCTTTATGTGTAACTGTTGCCTACATAGTGTGATGAGCCAACATTTGCCTTCTTCTGCTATAATCTACTTGCCCCTGACGCTTTCTCCCCCTGTGTCTGTATCCGCTTCCTTCCATGTCATTGGTCTTCCTCCTCTGCATTTGCACAATGTCTGACACCAATCACTAACCACAACTGAAGCTGAATGGAAATTCACAGCATTTGGAAAACTCTTGTGAGTTTTTGCCTTTTGCACATTATTTTGATGTCCTTTATGCTGTTCTGCTTAGGAACGTGCAGTCAGGTTAATGCTCTTTTGAATAATCTGAAGAGTTGAATGTACAGCATACAGTTGTTATGAGAGTAATGAAGAGTCATACATACAATTCGCCTCTTCTGTAATTGGTTGTCACATGGGAAACTTTAAAAGTAGGAGAATACTCTGGCCTGTAAACTTTTCTTGGAATAGTCTGAAGTTCAAATTCGGATGTATGCTAAACTGTTTTTGAATGTTTTGTATGACTCGTGTGGTTGTAACTGTTAGCTTCCCTTTTTTTAACATACCGTTTTCCTGCTGCTGTATTAATATACTTGACCATATTGTGAAGCCTTTCTTGTACAAATATTGCACGAATAATTATAATGATAAGATAAACAGTAACACAACACAAATATGTGCAGAAATGAATCATGAACAAATCTGTTATTTTGTCTGTATGTGTATTCCTGTCACCAACTGTCAACCTCTTCTTACTCCTTGTGTGTCATCCAATAAACCTCTTTTAGATAATGGGCAAACTGTACATCGATACCCTGACTGGAGAACAAGCATTCTCTAGCAGGGTATTAATGTACAAGTAATGCCCACTGAGAAGAACGAGTCTGTCGCTTCACGGCTGCTGATCAAGCCACTGTGGAGCTCAGACTGAAGAAACGGAACAGCCGCCATTACTTTTCTCACTAAGCAGTGGTTGTAAACTAGAAAAAAAAAAGAAAATGCAGCGTGTGTGATTGTGTATGCATGTATGTGAGTAACAGAGCGAGAGCAATTGTGTGTGTGTTTCTACTTGCATGTGTGTGTGTGTGTGTGTGTGTGTGTGTGTGTGTGTGTGTGTGTGTGTGTGTGTGTGCGTCAGAGAGAGAGAGAAAGATGGAGAGAGTGAAAGAGAAAGCAAGAGTGATGTGTGAGTGAATGGATGTATGCAAGCAGACTAGACTGCATTTGAGAGAGAGTGAGACTGAATGTGTGCATGAAAGCATTGGGAGACTGAGAAACTGAGAAAGAGCGTGAGACAGATCTTGTGTGTGAATGTGTGTGAAAGCAGAGGAGACTGTGTGTGTATATGTACGTGTGTGAAAGCAGAAGAGACTGTGTATGTGTGAATGGGAGAGAGAATGGGTTGTATGTAAAATTGTTGTGTTTCACTTGCTTATTTTTTTTAACTATATTATTTTTTTTATAAATATTTGATATAAAATGCTTCCTCCAACACCATTAACATATACTGCAGCAAGTTTGAAACAGTAGGCTGAGGAACTATTTTACATTAAAAATAGATATAAAGAATAATATAGTCCTTAAAAAATAAATAAATAAGCAAGTAAAACACAACAATTTTACAGTGAGCCCATTATCTAAGCACAATAATACCCTCAGCATCGGGCCTCAAAACACCCCTGGGCGGGCATTAATTATACATCAACACACACCCTGTCAGGCATTATTGTTTGCTTGATTCCAAACTGTTTCTATAAGCCACGTTTCCACCAGCAATTACATGCTTTGCCCCCCATGTGTTTCATAATACACCTGTACCATACATGTAAGGAGTCAATAACTGCAGCTGTCACGGCATATGTGCAAACTATGACACCTGAAACATAACCATAACACATATCTGTTCTGTATTCCATCAGATTCACACATAGTTGTATGTATGTAATGCTTATTTGCAAGAAAGTCTAAACAGAGCGGTATAGGCATTCTAAGTTCAGCACTTCAAGATATGATTACACATGTGCTAAGTACTTTGCCATCAGCAACACAACTGACCTAGGAAGTGCTGTGCTTTAGGCAGAAAGTAAAAAAAAAAACAAACACAATAAACAATTTTTCCTTAGGCTGCACAATGTCTGTTTTGCTATCCTGAATCTTGATAACACGTTATCTGAATTTCAGAGTGATTTTGATTCAATTAAGTCAGTCTGTTAATGTATGTCTGCACTCCAATGGTTACACTTGCAACTGTGTTACATGTTCGGTAAGCCTATTCACACATAATCTATCACTGTTATTTTGCAGTGCACTGTCCTATTAAGAAAGTGCCTGTATTGCCAATGTACACTATGCAGGCATGAGAAAAAATAAGTGACAGTGACACCATAAATGCTGAAAATGAGAAAACACATGCTAGCAAGGCAGTACAGCACATCTCAGTTTTTAATTGTTGTTGAGCACTTTCATTAATGAAGTATTAACTTCTTCAGATAAAGAACAATTCACAGTTTTTTAAATAAGGAAGTAATGGTCATGTGTTTGACAAGCCTTCTCTGTGATCCAATCACATGCTCAGTTTCTGAATGTAGTGTCTTCAGAAAAAAAAAAAAAAAAAAATATATATATAAGCTTAACTAGTGAGTAAATAGTGAAAAAAATAGAATATGTGAAAATGTGTAGCAAATAAAAATTATAAAATGGAACTAAATGAATAAAATTATTTCAGTAAAATGAAGTGGCACCACCACGGAGTAAATGTTCCAGCGATGTAAAAAATAAAAATAATGTAGAAGGTATAGGACATTCACAGGAACAAACCACAGCTAGCAAAAAATCTTTAGATGATAAAAAATCTCTCCACTGTTGTAGTATAAATCTCCTGGTGCAAACACAATTCTGTTAATCACATCATATAATCGAAAAAACACTTTTATTAACAAAAATGGTAAGCGCTTTCACCTATAAGGCTTCTTCAGACCAAACAAATACAAATGTGTGCATACATACAGCCTCTCTTATATAGGCCTCCTCATGAATTATTCATTGATTCAGTAAAATTACTCATGCTGACATCATTTCCTGAACTATAAAAATATATAAATATATATATATCGCTACATAAAACAGTATTTTTGTAGTACTTAATGTTCTTACAAAATTATATGTAATGTATATAATGTAATATAATGTAGTGGGCCTGCTTCTAGTGCATGTCTGGCTAATGCATTGTGTTCAGATTTTATACGTATGTGGTATAGATGTTCTCTCATCCTCTCTCTCAATTTCCTATCAGTTTTACCAACATAAAATGCATTGCAGAGTGTGCACCGAGCAAGATAAATCACATGTTCTGTCTGACAGTCTGCATTTATATAAAAATTGTGTTCTTGTAGTGTAACTGGGTGTATAAATAGAGTTCTGGTGTCTATGTGACTACAAAAGTTACATCTATTGCAGGGGTTCGTCCCAGATATCATATTGTCAGTGTTTTTCTTTCCCATATTCCTTGGATAACACAAGAGCTGTTTCAAATTCTTTGTTTTTAAAGAGGAAATTTGGTCGTTCTCCTACTGTCTCTTTGATATTGTCATCTAGGGTTAGAATATCCCAATGTTTCTGTATTATGTCTTTCAAATTATTAGTGTCTAGAGTATAAAACATAGGTATTTTCACCTGGTCACCTATTTCTTCTCTCAGCACTTCACTCATTGAGGTACTTGCACTAGAAAAGTATGGACATGCTCTAGTTGCCCGTAATAGACTGGCTTCTTCAAGAGCAGTGTTGATTTTGTTCAGTTTATAATTCCTGTCTAGGAGTCTTGTCTTTAGGTCCTGTAACTCATGTTCATACCCCTCCTGTGTTGGATTTAACCTAGAAGCTCTCATGGCTTCACCTTTCGCTACATTCCTAAAAACATACCATGGGTGCATGCTCTTCCTGTGCAACAATGTATTCCTGTAGCACGCCTTCCTGTGGACCCCTGTATTCAGCATACCATTCTCCAGTCTCTTAACATGTACATCTAGGAATGATATACTATACCGTGAATGTTCCATTGTAAAACTCAGATACTCAGTAAGACCATTTACCTCTAACATAAATTCATGTAGATGTATTTCATTGCCTGTCCAAATTATAAACAAGTCATCCACGAAACGTCTGTAAAACCCTACATACGCCTTGTAACTTTCTAGAGGAAAAAGTTTCTCCTCTTCTCAACTGGCCATAACAGTGTTGGCATAGCTGTTGGCACATGATGTGCCCATCGCTACCCAGGCAAGTGCAAGTACCTCACCGAGTGAAGTGCTGAGAGAAGAAATAGGTGACCAGGTGAAAATGCCTATGTTTTATACTCTAGACACTAATAATTTGAAAGACATAATACAGAAACATTGGGATATTCTAACCCTAGATGAGGATATCAAAGAGATAGTAGGAGAACAACCAAATTTCCTCTTTAAAAACAAAAAGAATTTGAAACAGCTCTTGTGTTATCCAACGAATATGGGAAAGAAAAACACTGACAATATGATACCTGGGATGAAACCCTGCAATAGATGTAACTTTTGTAGTCACATAGACACCAGAACTCTTTTTATACACCCAGTTACACTACAAGAACACAATTTTTATATAAATGCAGACTGTCAGGCAGAACATGTGGTTTATCTTGCTCGGTGCACACTCTGCAATGCATTTTATGTTGGTAAAACTGATAGGAAATTGAGAGAGAGGATAAGAGAACATCTATACCACATACGTATAAAATCTGAACACAATGCATTAGCCAGACATGCACTAGAAGCAGGTCCACTACATTGTTTCAAGAAGTTATTACTCCTAGTCATAGAGGAGGAGATGTTAAAAATTTCACGGAAGGCTGTGAGACTAAATGGATCATAAAGCTTAGAGCAGACAAGAGATCGGGACTTAATGATAAAGTACCCCTCAAACCGGTCCTACAAAACAGGAGATTGAAGTCCATTAACCCCCCCCCCTTTTACACACACACACACACATACTTTTTTATATATACATATTTTTATATATGTACATTTATTTATTCATGTCTTACATATATATATATATATATATATATATATATATATGTGTGTGTGTGTGTGTGTGTGTGTGTGTGTGAATTGTTTTTTATTCAGCCTTCACCTACAAATATATTTTTATATTTTGTATTTAGATGCAAGGCATCATTTTTGAAAGTGGTTTTTACTGACTTTACATACTGCCATAATAATTTTATAATGACAAGAGATGTTTTAAGGATTGTTTTTAACATGCAAGAATTTTGTAAGAACATTAATTACTACAAAAATACTGTTTTATGTAGCGATATATATATATATATATATATATTTATATATTTTTATAGTTCAGGAAATGATGTCAGCATGAGTAATTTTACTGAATCAATGAATAATTCATGAGGAGGCCTATATAAGAGATGCTGTATGTATGTACACATTTGTATTTGTTTGGTCTGAAGAAGCCTTATAGGTGAAAGTGCTTACCATTTTTGTTAATAAAAGTGTTTTTTATTATATGATGTGATTAACAGAATTGTGTTTGCACCAGGAGATTTATACTACAACAGTGGAGAGACATTTTATCATCTAAAGATTTTTTGCTAGCTCTGGTTTGTTCTTGTGAATGTTCTATACCTTCTACATTATGAATAAAATTATTTTACAACTATGTATGAGAAATACATAGTTTCTCTTATAACAATTCACATTCAAAGCACAAGTAATCTAATTTATTAAAAACCCACAACTTTTAAACTTTTTCATTTCATCAGAGCCTTTAGTTTAAGTACTGGGGCTATAGAGTCCTAGTTTTTCATTAGTCACTCTTTTTTCTGAAACTTACAGTCATCTTTTTTTCAAAATCAATTTAATAAGGCTCCTGTTGACTGTGTAGGTGATAAATAAAGGCATTTTTGAAACTATTCTCAGGTTGTTGAACTGAATTTGTATTTGTAGGGATGGCTATGGTGTTCATTTTTGATATTGTTATTTTAGACCTCTGATACAAAATTGGGACAAAGTACTTAATTTCGTGTTTGTTAATTACTTCGTACATTAACTTGATAAATTTGTCAGGGTAGCCATGTCTTCTAAACACTGCTTTCACTAAAAAGCATTCATCTAGAAAGATGTCCTCCTGTGTAGTCATCCTTGCTGCCCTCACATACTGTCCTTTTACCACGGCTTTCTTTTATGTTTTTGGATATGAACTTAAGAAATGAAGGAAAGTATTAGAATAGGTCAGTTTGTGATATATTTATGATACATACATTTTTGTTTCAAAATCCTTTATTATCAATACATCTAAGTAGGGTATTTCATTTTGTACTGTTTTGTGTGTAAATCTTAGAAATGTAGTTGTTGTGTTGAGGTAGTCCAAAAAGGCAGATATTTTTTCTTTTTCATCTTTCCAAATAATAAAGATGTCATCCAGGTAACAAATATAAAATCTGCATGACTCCATACCCTTGCTGTTGAAAAGAAAGTTTGTTTCCCAGTGGATCATTGCAATGTTGGCCAATAAAGAGCCACACAGGGACCCAGTCATCATCCCTTTGTTTTGTAAGTAATACTGACCCTCAAAGTAAATGAAGTTGTTTCCTAGTATTGTCACCAGTAGTTCTTTGTATAAATTAATCTATTCTTGTGGAATATTTTTAGTTAAAAGGTAGTCAGTGAACCACTGTATTCCCCTATTGTGGGGTATCACTGTATATAAGTCCTTTACATCAGTTGTAAGGAAAGTGTCCCCTTCATGGAATTTGATTTTGTTCATTTTGCTCAAGAAATCCCATGAATCTTTGCACATGTTCATCTTGAAGTACTAAGTGCTCTTAAGTTTATCATCCAAGAATTTCAACACAAAAGTCTGTGATGGATCCTCAAAAATCCACAATTGGGCACAAGGAGGGGGGGGGGTTGTTAATAGTTTTGTGAATTTTTGGTATCCCAAACATGGTTGGTATTATTGGGCTTATCATGTTCAAGTAATTGTATTCATCTGCACTGATACGTTGTAGAATGAATAATTATTTAGTTGTCCCCTGATTTTTCTGTAGGCAACTTTTAATTAAGTGAGCTTTTTTCATATGTTATACCAGCAATTATTTTGTTCACTTTAACAATGTAGTCAGTTTTCCTCCATCATGACAAGCCCACCCCCTTTGTCTGGTTTCATTATTCTCATGTTTGCTTTTTCATTTCATATAGTTTAGTAGTCAAGATTGTTTGGAAGTTCATTTAACATGATCCTCATGTGTAGCTCACATTTTTTCTCATACAATTATAGTGTTTAGTTTATTTGGGGGATATATGTGCTAGAAACCCTTAGTTCCGACATTGCTTCTGATAGGTTATCAAACACCAGATTAAAGTTTAGCTTTGCTATATATAATTTCAAGTCCATAAGTACATTTGCTATTTCAGCTGTTCTACTGGGGACTATAAATGTTTACTATTTGCATGCAATCATCCCAAAATGAAGTTGCAGGAATGCTTGACTGATAATCCATTGGTTTATGAGTGTGACTGTCATTGGCATCTCATGCTGTGGAACAGGTACTTGTCCCTCACAGTAACAAAATGTACATAAAGGACAGTAAGTAAATATTAGCAGATAAGTATGTCATTACATGGGACAAGTGCAGCGCTTTTACATTGCCCTGTCCATACACATGCATTTTTCCCAAAACCTGTGATGCACAGTAACAGCTGTTCCAAACAGTGAATTTTCATGAAATACAAATTTGCTTTTTCACATCATTAAATTCATGATTCTCCTGTGGCACTTACAACTAGTATTGTGCTCTCTAGATTGCATAACTATATAGGTAACAGCTCAGGAGGTATAGTAACAGGTAAGTAATACCTCAATGTCAAATGAGCTGTGTCTGTTCAACTGAGGAGAATGCATTTATCTTTGAACACAGCTCCCTTTGCACTTTATCCCACTTTTAAAAGAAACATCCTCTGTGCAACACACTGATGAGGTCATCCTATCAAAAGTGCATTCTCTTCCCTTAACTCATTCCCTCCAATACAGCTCTTCTGAGTGTATACCTTTAACTCCAAGTGGACGTGGATTGACCCTTTAAAAATTTAAGTTAACACCTTACAGTTCTAACAAATACTCATTGACAGAGGTCAAATATCAATTGAGTTGTGTTTGCCAGCATGTATGCTTCAAGATAAAATATTCTGTTACTTGTATGTAGCATGATTTTGGAATTATTAATCCAAATATGAACAAGCAATACCTAACACCTAGAGGCACATTAGGAGGTAACTGCAGAAACGCCTGGAGGCCACTTGGCTGTAATGAGTTAAGAGTCAAACTTCCTCTGTGTTGCTTGTGAATAATACTGTGCTCCCTAGATTGTGCAACTAGGTAGGTAAGAGGTTCAATTCTTACTATGGGGAACATGTGTGTGTCTGTCTGGGGGGTATTACAATAGGTAAGTAACACCTCAATGTCAAATGTGCTGTGTTCACATCCTTTGAGAATACCTTTACCTTTGGACACAGCTCCCTTTGCAGTTTATCCCACTTTCAGCAGGAATATTCTTTTGCAACACAGTGATGAGGTCATCCTTTGTTAACTGGGAAAGTCCGACTTGGAACAAAGCCAATTTTCAGTGGAGGCCCAGGGAGAAAGAATATTCCTGCTAAAAGTGGGATAAACTGCAAAGGGAGCTGTGTAAAAGGCAGACATCCCCCGTGGCACTTACAACTAATACTGTGGTAGAGCATGTACTAGATCACTAGGAGGTTCAGTTCTCACTGTAGATGACTTGTTTGTGTGGCTGAACTATCAGGTACATATAGTTCCCTGAAAAGACATGCTGTATTAGTTTCCTGTCAGGGGAAAAATTAAACCTGGGAGAGTATTCAAGGGTGTATTTGGGACAGTACAGTGGTGCAGCAGTAGCATTGTCGCCAGACAGCAAGAGGTTCTCTGGTTGAATTCTCAGCTGGGGTGCCTTCTGTGTGGAGTCTGCATGTCCTCTCTGCATTCGTGTGGGTTTCCTCCAGGTGCTCCGGTTTCCTCCCACGTTGCAAAAATATGCAACTGGAGCCTTTCTCCCTGGGCCTTCACTGAAAATTGGTTTTGTTCCAAATTGGACTTTTCCAGTTAACAAATGTTAAATACATAAATAAATAAAATATTCCAGCATCCCTCTATCCCAGTTTTAACACAAACATCTCTGCAACACAGTGATGATGTCATTCTGTCAATAGTGCACTCTCTTTCCATAAGAGTAAGACTTCTGTGATACTTACAGCTAATACTGTGTGTGTTCTCTAGATTATGTAACTGGTTAGATAAGTAGTTTAAATCTGACAGTGATAAACTTGGGTGTCTGTTTGTTTCTAGTGTCACAGAAGTAAACCTTCACCAACAAATGTGCTGAATCCACTTGCAATCAAGATAAAATGCTAACTTTAGACACAGCTCCCTCTGCAGTTTTTTTCCACTTTTACCACAAACTTCTTATCTACAACACAATGATGGGATCACCCTGTCAAAAGTGCACTCACTCCCTTTAAGAGTCAGACTTCTCCTGTATATACATACAAATATTTCAAGCACAGGCATTAATACGCTTCTTGCTTGCCAGTATACCAAAGCACTTGTTCTCATAATAAGTGTCCAGGCTGTTCTTAAAAATATCTAAACTAGTACTTGCTTTAATGTAATTTGGTAATCTGTTCCATGCATCAGCTACTCTGTCAGTGAACCAGTTAGTACATTTCTCATTCCTGTAGAATCTCCTACACAGGTTGTCCGATGATTCTCTAGTACTTTTTGATAACCCCAAACATTCCCAGAGGTAATTGTCTCTAATTGCCCTATATACTTGAATAATATCTCCACTTAGATATCTGTAAGAAACATTGCACAAATTCAGATATTTTAGTATTTTAAAATGACTTAAATTTTGACATCCATAGATGGGTATATTTTCACTGTATTCTCTCAGTTTACTCATGCTTGTGTTCTTATAGGGTTTCACTATTATTATTCCATACTCGAGTTTGGGTCTAATGTAACTAACAAACAATGACTTTCTCATTTTTGATTTCTAGACTTTATAAATCTTTTATACACCCTATAGTTCTATAAATTTCATTAACCAATTGGTTGATATGATCTGAAAAACTCATAGCTGAATCTACTCATATACCCAGGTCCTTAAATGAGTGTAAAGTTTCAATCACTGTGTGATGTATTAAATATTCACCTTTCAATTTATGTCTCCCAAATCTCATATGCTTAGTTTTTGATGTATTTATCAGCATATTGTTCTCCTGTGCCCAAATGGTCAATTTAGTCAAGTTATTTTGGAGACATGCCTTATCTGTAGCACATGTAATCAGATCACCTAATTTCAGGTCATCTGCATATAGACTGTAAAGTACCTCAGATGGGAAAGCTGTGGTGCGTGTACTGTGCTCTCTAGATTGTATAACTGGAGAGCTGGAAGGTTCAAATCTCACCCTGAAGAACTTGTTTGTGTGTTTCAGTGTCAGTTACTTATAGCTTCCTGTACAGGCTTGTTGTATCAACTTCCAATCAGTGGAAATTTTTAACATGAGAGAAGATGCCCCATCCTTCTATCCCACTTTTACCACAAACATCTTCTCTCCATCCTACTAATGGTACTCACATCAAAATTGCAAACTGTTCCCTTACAACTCACAGTGCTCATCTGTTGCTTGTGGTTAATTCTGTGTTGTATAGATTGTGTAAATAGATAGGTAGGCAGTTCAAATCCACCACTGAGTAAATTATGTCAGTGTGTATACTGTCATGTACAATCATTTTCCTGGCAGAGGATTCTCCTTTAAATTTGTATTACTACCAGACAATAAACAGTTAATGCCTTCATCCTGCCATCAAAAACAAAAAATAAAAACACACATCAAAGTGCTCATATGAGTAAACCTGTGGCACTGGGTATTGAAAGTGTGCTCTCTAGACTGCATATGTATATAGGCAGGAGGTTTGAATTCAGCAATGATTAACTACTGTCTATGGCTGTTTGACTGTTATGCTGTGAGTGAAAGCTTCTAATGTGTGTGGTAAGTGTAGCTGTGTAGTGTTACTGTGCACTTCAACCATCTTCATTCAGTTTTAGAAGAACATCATTGCATGAAAGAATGGAGATATCATCCATTGAAATATGCTCTGTCAGAATTTGTAAAGGAACATCTTGTGTGTCTCATGTGAATCAGGAAGTGTTCTCTACCTTGCCATCTTAGGTAGTCTGTTTGAATCCAGCCATTATTTCTTAGACTCACCTCTGTCACTATGTCTGTGAATATGCAGGTAGGTAATAATGTTGTTAAACAGCTATCTGCTGTTTACATATATGGATTGGGATTCCTATTACAAAGATTTCTGTTCCTTTTTCATACAGAAATGCTTTCTTTCATAATGATGACACCATGGGATAACATTTGGTTTTCCCATGAGAACTACTAAGGCTTTTCCTGTGGTGTGAGAACATGAGACTGTGTTCTGTGTGCTGGTGCCTTAGTAAGGCATGTGTTTGAATCCATGATTATCCACACATTGTGCTTTATTGCCATTCTCCCCTCACAGTGATGACTGTATCATGCATTTCATGTGTCTGGGTATACCTAGCAGCAGACAACGTTGTATGAGAAACTCACATATAGGAACAGTATTTTATAGAAATGACAGGCTTACATCTCCCTTGCAGAAATAAAATGAGATAATGGCTTTAAAAACAAAAACATCTCACACTTGTAGCACTAGTGGCACTGTGGTGCATTCATTCTTTCCAATATCATGTAGCCTCTGTCATTACATAGTCAGCTGTTCAAAACCCACACTGGCTGATTGTAAGCATTGCATGTTCT
Organism: Protopterus annectens; assembly: GCF_019279795.1. Taxonomy (NCBI): domain Eukaryota; kingdom Metazoa; phylum Chordata; order Ceratodontiformes; family Protopteridae; genus Protopterus; species Protopterus annectens. The sequence goes on along the minus strand of NC_056741.1, from coordinate 1,871,221,677 downwards.
ACTGCTGTTATGAATGAATGATGTCCGCAACTGTTATAATGTATACATTTACAGTGGAAACCTCTCTCAGTTCTTTTATCTCATAGAAATTGCAAAACAATCATATGATGTAATGATGTCACACAGGTGTAATCTTATAGCTTTGTTAATACTCCCACTGTGTCACATATAATTCATGTATATGTGTGTAGTTGGTGGCTTTGCACAGACTGTTGCTCAATTCTAGCCAAGTGTAACACTCTATGAATGTACTGAGATTATACAAAGAACACTGCATGAAGTAAATATTCTCAATTATTATTTATTGTTAATGCAAATAATATATGCTTGTGTTATTTACATGCTGTTATGACAGTGGTCATTGTAATGTCTTGTGAACATGCCCAGTATAATCCTATATTAGATTTGCTGCATTTAGAGAGACCTTGGACTACTGCAATGACATCAGATTTGTGGTGTAATTTGTCACTTATGTATATTGATTACTATTATATTACCATTTATGATGCACACATATATAAAACACATGCTTGCCTAAGACATGTCAGTGTAATATACCCCTTGATCTATGGTTTCCCACTGATAAATGTTAAAACCTGTCCCTTTCAGGTGTGCATGACACAGCTGAAGTATGTCTCATTCCTTGTTTATACAGGATGGAGTGGAGGTACAGCACTACATTCGGTTATCACATATGCATTCCTTGTATATACATGTCATTTTCAATAACTGCATTGTATGCAAATGGCCCATACTATATCAGCTAACCTTGCTTACTATTTTCTCAACTCAGCATGCTGTCAACATTAGTATCAAATTTACTACTCTTCCTTACAATGCTTCATTATGTCTCTCTCACATCCATTGTTAGAATGGTCATTCTTAAGTTATATACGTGAATAAATTATTGGAGACATGATTATTTATTATTATTACCATCAATATGGACATTTCTCTATTGATAGATGTTTCTTTGTGGCATCATCAGATTTGAATGCATTAACTAAGTATGTTTTTTCCATCATGTCCTTTCCTTGTAATCATCCTGCACATTTCATATTTTATTCTGTGTAAATTAGTCAGACTTCATGTCCACTGAATCCACAAGCTTAAAAGTCACTTGTCTTTACTTCAAGTAAGCTGCCCATGTGAGTTCATGTAATATGTTTGCCTACAGGCAAGTAATGTTGTTTACATTGTGCGGTCATGCTCCCTGCGCCACTTGATGGACACCAACACTGTTGCTGGCCATGAAACAGTGCTTGGTATTGCACAAGCATGATGATTAGAATGCATATTCAGTGAGTGCTGCTGCTCATTGCACTAACATGCTGAACTCATGTAGGCTTCGTGTAAAGCCCACATGATTGGTATTGAATCCTGAGGTTTTTCACTGCTTTAAAATATGAGTAATATGGTAGGGTTAAACCCATCTTGATTTACAAAAGCAAAATAAATCTGAAAGGTTTCCTAGAAAGTTTTGTTAGCGCTTGTAAGACATCTGCATATAAAGTAGCAACACTACCTTTAAATGTGGCAGATACGATCAATGTAAATTTATTAATGATGAAAATGTGGGAGGAATATAAACTTTGGCAAAAAGATTTAATCAAAGGGTAGATATAATGTCAGTACCAAGGGAGGAGTATATTTGTTTATGAGACCTATATCATGTTTTATGTTGGAAAAACAGAGCGAAATTGCATGGAAGAATATATGAACATGACTATTGCATTACGAAAAAAATATTTCCTAATAATGATTTGTGCAAACATGAAACGTTTTACAGTGTTTTAATAAATTTTTATGTAATGTTTTGGAAAAAGTAAATATTAGTAAGTGGGGAGGTAACTGGGTTATTAGACCTTAGAACAGATAACTTATAGGTTCATAAGTTCATAGGTTTATACTAGGCTAATATTTACAAGCCTAACCATGCAATCCAATCCATTTTCCCACAGTTTCTTGGATGCCTATATGGTAGAGTATAAAGAGGTATGTAGGGGGGTATGTTATTTGGGGATTAATTTACTTACTGTCAAACTCTTTCCATCAGAGACATGGAGGCCAGTCCAGGGGTGAATTTGCAATTTGCCATCCAATGGTCAAAGTTTCTTTCAGGGATGAATTCTACTTCATGTAGATGGGGACCTTATTTCATAGGATGAGGATTCCAACACATGTCTGTATCTCCAGCATGTTCTTTTTTGGTCATAGGCAAAGTTCATGTCCTTGGATGTAGTGTTTCTGGTTTTGTTTGTTTTATGGATCTTTAAGAGATTCATCATAGCTAGATCTGAGGATGACCTATATGCTAGGCATAGATCACTTCTCTGTAACCTGTAGTAGAATGAGTATACAGATAGAGCCTTAAGATGATCTGTGTAGGATAGGGTATTCATACTCTCGATTCACCTGGTGAGGAACCTTTTAAGTATTCCAACTGTGACATGTGCCTGGTTAGGTAGATGCCAAAGGGGACATTGTACTCAATCATGGGTCTGATAAGGGCTGAGTTGAGTGGTGCTATAAATTTACTTGGGTCTGGATGCCATACCCTTGTTTATGAGTTGGACAATAGAGAATAATTTTCTTACTATCTTGGCTATGTGTTGATTGAAGGCCAAATCACTGTTTTCATATGTTCCCAGATCCCAAACTATTGGGTCATCTCATTGGAGTTTTATGGATTGAGTAATTAGCTTGGTTGGATGATTTCCCAAAAGGCACTATAATGTATTTCTTCATGTTGAGTTTTAATCCATGGCTTTGGAATCATCATTTGTTTGTGCTAGGCCCTCTTGTAGGATGTTGCTGTCATGGGGGGAAACTATGATAACTCCAAACTTACAGTCATCTGCAAACTTGGTGAGCTAGAGGCCTTTGACCTTAGCTTTTGCTTCCAAGAAGTAGATTCCAAAAAAGAGCAGGCCCAACTCAAAGCACTCATCTATATTATCCGATCGAAAGTTTAGGTTAGTGAATACCTAAATGTCAACCTGGTAAAATCAAAAAATTAAAACAGCCAACGGCTGATTTAACTTAGGGAATGAATTCCCTCGGCCAAAAAAAAATTTAAACCAAAATAAAGTGGGGATCTTCACCCCCACCCACCCCCAATGTGGAGGGCTGTGCCACCCACACCCTCCCTAACTAAATATACCAACTCCAAGATCACTCTATAGTGGGGAAAGGGGCAAAATCTGCATAACAACCAAGGGAATTCTTTCTCTGCATTAAATTGGCAGTTCGCATTTTTTTTTTGCTTTTTCTATTACCAGATCAACATTTAGGTATTTGCTAACCTAAACATTCGATCAAGCAATAGGAACCCCAAAGCACTGGGGTACACTGGTGACCAATTTTCTGCTGTAATTAGTCTTACCTATCCTGACTTCTTGGGTCCTATCTGTGAGCCAGCCAGAAGTCAAGAGAGTTACGTGAGATTTATGCCTAGTTCTGAGGGTTTGCCAACAATACCTGAGTGGGGTATTGTATTAAATACCTTGACCAGGTCAAGCTAGGCAGTATGAACTGTTTTTTCCTCATTTATAACTTTGATGACCCTCTCAAAGTTGTCTACCAGGTTGAGAAGGCAAGACCTTCCTTTACCAAAGCCAAACTGAGATCCAGGGTTTGTAGAATGCCGGTATCTTTATTGATCATTTCCATGGTAGCTTTGGTTGGGTGCTGGCTCCCATCCAGCTTTAAACAAAGATATTAGCATTGCGTGTTTTGTATTCATGCTCTATGAAATTGTAAGGTATAGTTTAATGTGATGTTTTAAACAAATTGTATGCTTACTGAGAAGTATTTCCTGCTAAGTGCTTGTAAGTGTGAATGATTAGTCTGACTGTGGTATCAATCGGTTTTCACAGTCAATCTTCTTTGATGTACACTGACTAAATTGACTGATATAGGAAAGCAATATTTCTAACATTTATATAAATTTGTGACAGCAGTTTCTGCCTCTGAATACAATTCTATCTGGAAGTCTAAGGAAGTAGATTGCTCATTGAAGCATATATCAGATGCAAGGCAAACCAATAATAGTCTTGTCAAAGAAACATAGATAGAGTAATGATGTTTAGAAAATAAGGAGAAGCAAAAAGATGCAGTGTTCACATTTTTATTTTATATTGTGTGAGGAAAGATTAACTAACCTAGCTAGTATCACAACCATCCACACTAGTTGCAAATTATGCAGGGAAAATGTCAAGAATATGTTCTTTCACATCTGTAATGCCAAATACTTGAGTATATGTAACCTATTTTTCTCTTCACAGTATAATGTGTGTTGCATGTAGTGATAAGAATATGATGCATATCTTGTAAATGCCCTGTTGTCCTGGGGGTTCTAATCCAGAGATGGTGGTGTTTGTGCAAACATAATGATGTTTGATGAGCATATGTTCAGGTTGAAACACCACTACTTAAGGAAATATCAGAAATATGCATATTAACTACTTGCTTCATAATGTTTCCTCTATTTCAGTAGCCTTTTTCTTTTCTGTTCATCATTTGTGTGCCATTTGGCATTGCACACCATGAGAAAGCAGCAGTCCCTAGCAGTGAACTACAGTTCACTATTTAATGGAAGAAAAGTGAAAAATGTAATGTACGGGGCTGCCTTCTATAGCACAAACAAGCATGGTGCTGGTGCACAGCCATTATTACACTCTGGATAGTACTCAGTGAAAAAATGCACCTGTCAGGTAACTTTTTCGTAGCACATGATGTAACTGCAGGGTTCTAATCTAGTTTACTGATACTTTTACATAGAGGGGGCTGAAGAGATATTTGTACATATTTTGTTATATCACTGTGTTATTTTTTTAAATCTCAACTGTCCTCAGGATTCCTAACATGTGAGCTTTTGTCTGTCCGCTTTGCATTATTTACCACTGACTACAATTCTGATCATTTGCGCCAGAAGTTAAATTTGTGGTGTGTCAAGGAGATGTGAAAATGAGGAATGTGTCACTGCAATGCATTTCTTGCTCTGATTATTATTAGGCATACCTTATGATTGACTTAAGTTTTCCTTTCACCTTTTGTCCTCTGTAAATTTTTTTTCTAATACCTTTTTCATTTGTTTTCAGTTCAGCAGTGGACAAACATGGTTCACTTCCTAACTAAAAAAGGGAAACATTTAATTTGGGCTGCCTTCTGTAGAGCAAACAAGCATGTTGCCAGTGTGTGGCCATCAGCACTGTAGATTGTACTTTGTTGATTTAATTCCACCTTTTAACAAACTATTCTTGTGACACAAGGAATAACTGAACCAATTTAGAGAAATAAGATAGGTGATGCATGGTTCAAATCCAGTTAATTCATAATTTTATGTCTGGGGACTGAATACATATTTACACACATTTTGACAGATCATTGTGTTGTTTTTCAAAACTCCACTATTCCAAGTATTGCTATCAGCATGTGAGGTGTTGTCTGTCTACTTTCAGATTATTTCTCATTAACTAGAAGTCTGATAAAATGTGCTAGAAATTACATTTATGATGTTGCAAGGAAATGTGAGAATGTTGAATATTTCATTGTAATGCACTTCTTGATGTGGTCATTGTTAGGCATACTCACTGACTGAATTAATTTTTCTGTCAACCTTTTCTCTCTGTCATTTTTTTTATGCCTTTTGCATTTGCACTCCGCTCAGCAGTGCACAAACACATTTCCCTACCTAAGGAAAAAGGTGAAAAATGTCTACCTTTTGTAAAACAAACAAGCTTGGCAGTGATGTGCAGCCATTAACACTTTAAATATTATTCTGGATAGTAATCAGTGAATAAACTTAATCTCTCAAGTTACTTTCCCTGTAGTGGAAGGTGTACGTGCAGTGATTTTAAAGAACAAAGACAGCTCATACAGAGTTTGCATCCAGTAGACAGATACTTTTACAGAGGAGGTAAGAATGCCATTTATCACAACATTTTGGTTAGGAATGTCAGAAAATGCACATGACTATCATAACTATGTTTATTGCAAAATAATGTAGCATTACTACTTACTATAGAAACTTCTCCTGTGGCGTGTGTGACTCATACTGTGTTCTGTAGATTTGTATAACTAGATAGATAGGAAGTTTAGTTTTCATCATGGGGAACTTGTATTTTTGTGTGAGGCACCTTGTGACAAGTAAGTAATGCCTCAATGTCAAATGTGCTGTATCCACTTCTGCTGAGGAGAATACATTTAACGTTCACCACAGCACCTTCTGCATTTTATCGATTTTTAACAGAAACATTCTTTGTGCAACATACTGATGAGGTCATCAAGTCAAAAGTGCATGCTGTACTATTACAATTCAGACTTCTTCTCTGGTGCTTGCAACTAATACTGTGTTCTGTGGATTATGTAACCAGAGAAGTAGGAGATGCAAATCGCATTGTGGGGAACACATATTGCATCCTGATCAGATGTGTTGTATCAGCTTCCAGTCATGGGAAAAATTAAACTTGGTTGAATATTCTACCATCCCCTTATTCCAGTTTTACCAGAAGCATCTTTTGTGCAACACAGTGATGACATCATCATGCCCATAGTATACTCTACACCCTTTCAAATCAGACTTCTCCTGTGGAGCTTGTGGCTAAGTCTGTGCTCTGTAGACTGTATAACTAGTTAGGTAGGTGATTCAAATCTGATAATGGTGAATTTGTGAGTCCGTGTAGTTCTAATCTCATGTAAGTAAAGCTGCAGCAAGAGATGTGGAGTGTCCACTTCTACTCAAAAGAAAACTTTAACTTTTGACACAGCTTGCTCAGCAGTCTATTCTCACTTTTAGCAAAAACTTCTTCTTTGCAATACACTGATAAGATCATCATATCAAAAGTGCACTTTCTCTCTCTCTCTCCCCTGTAAGAGTTAGACATCTCCTATGGTGCTTGCAGATAATTCTGTGTTCTATAGATTGTGTAAATGGATAGGAAGGGGGTTAATATCCAATACTGGGTAAATAATGTGACTTGTGTGTACTGTCATCTATAACTGCACCTGTGACAATTTCCCTTATGTAAACTTCCACTGAGGAGCTGTATTTTCACTGCCTGAGGATTACCTACAAATCTATATTACCCCAAAGCAATAAATAGTTTTATAAATACAATGCTTACATCATGATATCAAAAAGTGTTTCTCCTCGGGCCTCTGCTGAAAATTAGCTCTGTTCCAGTCAGACTTTCCCAGTAAAAAATTTGAAATACATTAAGTAAATCAATTAACTACATCACAGTGTGTATATGAGTTATACTACTACTCTATGTTGATACTGTGCTCTCTAGACTGCAAAGGAACAAAGTGAGTAGGTTTGACTCCAGCAATGACTGATTGCTGTGCATGTGTATTTGTTTGTCCTGCTGTGTGTAGATGACTTCTAATGCATGTAACTGTGTGATGTTATTGTGCACTTCAACCATCTTCATACATTTTTATAAGAACATCTATGTATGAAAGAATGATGATATCATCCATTCAAATGTGCATTGATATATATTTATATAACTAGATAAATAAGAGTTTCAAAATTCACAGTGGGGGACTTGTTTGTGTGGCTTCAGTGTCAGGTATGTAGAGCTTCCTGAAAAGATGTGCTATAGTAACTTCCAGTCTGAGGAAAATTTTAACATGGGAGAGGAAGCCCCATCGCTTATCCCATTTTTATGAAAAACATCTTCTCTGTATCATACTGATGAAGTCATCATGTCAAAATTGCACACTGTGCCCTTAAACTCAGATTTCTCCTGTGGTGCTTGCAGATAATTCTGTGTTGTATAAATTGTGTAACTAGGTATGGGTTAAAATCCCATCTGCATAGGAAGGATTTGAGATGTCCTACATTCAAATATGCTCTGTCACAATTGTAAAATAGCATCTGTTGTTGCACATGCAGTTGTTGCAGTGTTCTGTACCTTGTAATCTTAGGTAGTCTGTTCAAATCCAGCCATCACTTTTGTTAGTGTGTCTGTGAATGTACAGGTAGGTAAAAAAGTTATCATGCAGCTATCTGCTGTGTGCATGTTTGCCTAGGAATTCCTATTGCAACAACATATTCTCATTTTTCACACATAAATGATTTACTGGATAATGATGATGCCATGGAATAGCATTTTTCTTTCCCAGAACTACTAATACTTCTCCTGTGACGTGTGCATGAAACAATGTACTGCATGCTGTTGCTTTAGTATGACAGTGTTTGAATCTGTGATTATTCACACATTGTACATGATTGCCATACAGCTGTCACAATTACACTGCATTATGCATCACGTGTTTAGTTATACCTATTAGCAGGCAATATTGTGTAAAAAAAACACATATAGCAACAGTTTTTAAAGAAATTACATGCATATATATCCCTTGCAGCAGTAGCATGATGTTATGGCTTTAAAGACCAAAATATGTCACAATTGTAGTACTGGTGGCCCCATGGCACTTTCATTCTTAACAATATCATACAGCTTCTGAAATCACATAGTCAGGTGCTCTAAACCCACATGGATTGACTGCAAGCATTGCATGTCCTAATGCTGGGATGCATGGCTGATATCCACAACTGTTATAATGTGTACCAGTACAATTGGAGAAACCTCCTCCAGCCCTTTTATCTCATACAAATTGCAATACAATTATATGATGCAAGGATTTCACATAAATGGAGTCTCATAGCTTTGTTAAGACTTCCACTGTGGCACATGTGATTCATACATATGTTGATAGCCAGTTGATTTATGTGGCTTGTTGTTCAATTCCAGCAAAGAGCAACAATTATGCATGAAGTTATTATTCTCCCATTTTTACTTTGGAGAAAGAAATATAAAGCTATTTTGTAATTTCCTGACAGCGAAACAGTTCTGTGAATATTGTGGTGTGTGAGTGCTCCTGAGTTACATGCATTCAGTAATGCCTTGTATAGCACATATACACAAATACAGTATCTTTCACATTTGGAACAATGTTGAAGAAAACAACAGGAACAGTTTGCTTGGCCAAGAACATTAACATAGTTACCCTGTTGTCATCATTCTGATAAAATCTTGTTGTACACATTATCCTCAAATATCTTTTATTGCTTTACACATTCATTTCATGTATTTGTGACAAGATCCATTGCTACATTGTATGACAGATGAAGCCAATACAGATCTCTGTAGAGTATGTAGTCAGGGGTTTGAATCTGGTAACTTCTGTCTGTTATATAACTGTGCCAGACTGGAGTGGCTCAGGTAAAGGAAGCATTTATCACATATCAGGTGGCAACATTTTTAATGCAATGTCCCCCACTGTAGGGGATCCATACCCATTAGAGTGGAGAAGTGCTGTAAGCCCTTCAAGTGTGTTCATTATGACATACACAGTATGCATATTTCTATGGTGTTACAGGTTGATACACATTTTTCTGATATCTGTTGATTGTCCTCAGGCATCATTTAATTTCCAAATAAGAATGTGTTGTATTGCATGTTTTCCTCCAAACATTTATGTACTAGGGTAATGTTTTTCTTCACACAATATAGCTTTATTGGCTTTGCAGGCTAACATAACCTATGTTCCTGTCTGGTATGTTGTCAGATCATCATAAAGTGTGATTTGGTCTATGTTCAAACACTTTCTTGTGTGTTTGTGTTGTTTACATGCTGTTATGGGGGGCTATATTATATATTCAGAGTTTCAAAACTTCCAACGTCATATGTTCAACAACATATGAGCAAAGTTTGAAACTTCAAAACTATAATAAAAAAAAAAAAAAAAAAAAACTTACCTGAACGCTCTGAGCAGGGGGGCAAGCCCCCTTGCACCCCCCACCCCCCCTACTTAAATATACCAACTCTGAGATCGGACTTCAGTGCAGAAAAGGGACATTTTCCAATTCTACATTGCTTTAAACCTTCAAACTTTTCAAAGTTTGATCATATGGTGCCGACCATATGACATTCAAACTTTGAAAAGTTCGAATAATTAATAGGGACCCTGTTATGGCAGCGATCACTGTAATATGAATATTCCTAGTATAATCCTGTATTACATGTGCTCCATTTACAAATGGAGACCTCAAAGTACTTTAATGCCATTAGATCTGTGTTGACATTTGTCACTTGTATAGTTTGATTGCTGTTATATTACTGCTTATGATGCACATGTATTCTAAATACATGCTTGTGGTTGTTCAAAGACAGCAAATGTTAAAACATTTCCATTTTAGCTCTGCATGACACAGCAGCTATATGGATCATGCCTTGTTTATACAGGATGAACTGGAGGATACAGCGCTACAATCAGTTATCACAAGTACATGTCCTGTATATACATTTCTTATTCAATAACTGTATAGTATGTGAATAGCCCCTAATTTACCCACTGTACTTGTTAACTGTATATCCCAACTCAGTATGCTCCCGAGTTTAATACCACAATTACTTCCCTTTCTTACAGTGTTGCATTGTGTCCCTTTCACATCCATTGTTAGTATGTCTAAGTTATGTACATGGGTAAACAAACAGAATCAGGACTATTTATTATGACCATCAATATTGACATCTTTCTTTTGAAAATGTATTTTTGTCATATCATCACATTTGAATGCATTAACAGAGTACATTTTTCTATTTACCATCCCTCGAGACCTATCTCTGAGCTATTAACATTGTATTCTGTGTACATTCTTCCAATTTCATGTCCTCTGCATCTAAATTCTTATAAAATCCACTTGCCCTTACTTCATATAAGCTGCCCACTTGTGCTTGCATAATACATTTGCCTACAGGCAAGCAGTTTTGTTTACACTGTGTGCTTGTGCTTCCCTTCACTGTTTTCGGACTGCCAGCACTGCTGCTGGCCATGAGACAGTGCTTAGTATCATGGAAGCATAATGAGCAGCATGCGTATTCAATTAGTGCTGCCACGCATTGTGCTAATGTGCTTTAATCATGTAAGCTTCACGTGAAACCTACATAATTGCTAATTAATCCCAGGACATGTTTTCTGTCAGACCTGACTGTCTAGTGTTGGTCCTACCAGCTCATACATCATCATCACATAGGCCTTCCCTACATAAACACACAACCATACACCCTTTATTGCATACATACACACACACAGTCTCCCAGACACTCCCCCATGCACTTACACACATAAACAGATAGACACACACACACACACACACACACACACACACACACACACACACACACACACACACATAGACACACTTACACCTGTATGTATGATTCAGTAGTGTATACCTGTAGTTGCAGTAAATGGTACAGTCATTCCCACAAGGGTGAATGGGAGAATACTGCCTTTTTGATGGGATTTACTTTGTTCTCCTAATTTAGACATTAACTCAGTACAATGATTCATGATTTTTTGAATTGTTCTACCATCTATTGCCAGAGTCATTTTTTAAATTTTCAGGTTTACCATAATGTAGAAACCTTTGGAGTTAAGGTTTTCACATTGAGGTAAGCCTATATGAATCCATCCCCACCACCACCCACCACAGGATTAGTGATATCCATCCATATAGATGCATCCATCTTTTAATATTTCTAATTGCATTATGTTTTTCTGACATTCTGATTCAACCTTTATTATCAGTCAAATATTGAATTTCTAATAATTATTAATTTCAATTATTTAGTTCACTTTTCTTAGATAATTTATCCACCATATTTTAATCAATTGAATAATTTAGTTCACTTTTCCTAGATAATTTATCCACCATATTCTGAAATTCTGTATATAACCTCCTCCCATATCAAAGACCATTGTATTATACTCACATGATGACAACACATTGTGCAGCTACCTCAAGGGGCCCATATACTTTAATATCCACCAACTAACTACAAATATCTGACCCTTACAATAATATAAATGCTAGCTACTTTTTCGAACAAACATTATTATGCAGTTTTAGAAAATAGTCTACACAAGTCTATCATCTATTAGCAAACTCTTTCGATATAAATTTGCCACTGAATAATCTATAATAAACCAGCATATTAATTAAATCCCTGATCCACCCCTATATATATTTATAGTTTGTATTACGTATTAGTTTGTATTATTCCCATACAAACCACAAAAAGTATTATAAAACAGTTTCTGACCACTCACACACTTCCATATCTCACAACAGTTTGTGACAACAGACCCTATTCAGGAACTCTATTTACTTTTATAGAATACTTTCACAGAAATTTTTATAAACAGTTTAATAATAAGCAGCTAAGAAATGTGTATATTTATATTAGCTACCAGTAAATTGCAGCAGCCGCAAATGTGAGAAGTCACTAGGAACCTAATATCAGTCTTAGAAGTATTATAATCTTCAGTTCATAAAATTATCTTATTATGTGGAAAACTAGGATTATAATATTCATAATTATAAACACTGAAATTTTGTCTCAACCTTTACAAGAATAAGTCATGTCCCATAATAGGCTTTAGCCACATGTTTATTTACTTTATATCAAATAAAAGTAAAAAAAAAAAACAGAGGGAAGGAATAGTTTCACTGTTGGCTATGTTACTACTGAATATCAAATACATTTCTATCAGATATGTCTGTGTTGTTTTAGTTATCAACGGTTAAAAGACTTTTTAAGATTTTAAATATTGCCCGAAAGTTGCTGGAATAAGAGGTTTTATATTTGCATGCATTTTTCTGAGGGATATGAAGTCTGAAATGTAATGTATGCCACTATTTAGTGACTTCAATTGTCAATGATTTGCCAGAAACCTATAGATTTTATGAGGAAAAGACAAAAAGTATGAGGCAGTAATCTGGACATTCTACAAAAATCAGGACACTCGTGATGTATGTCCAGGGAGAAAAAGCTCCAAACAGAATACATAAGATTACATTAAGAGAGAGAAGAGTGCAAACCTTTTCAAAAATAAATAAATAAAATAAATATTTATGAGAAATATCAGTTTCTGGTCAGAGGACAGATACTAGATATTACTGAGATGAGTTGGCTAATCCCAAAGAGAAAATAAACAAGATATTTTGAACAATAACAGTGACAAAGGTCTTAAACATTCAACAAGAGAGAAAGTGGTAAGACGTGTGAGAAATCAGCAGCAAATAATTAGGACTACTACAAATAGGGTACATTATTTAAATTAGTTTCTAAATTTAGGCTTATATACAGTGCTCATAAACAATTGAGTTACCTCCAATAGGTGAGGTACAAGAGATGATAGGAGTATTTTGTAAGGTACAGTAGAATAGCAGTAAACTGATGCTAAGATATTAAACTGTAAGATAGAAGAGTGTTTTATAAAACAGTGTAGAATGGCAATATGTAAATACAGGGACAGTGAGCAGAAAAATAGAAGAGCATACTGAAGCAAGTTGAATGAGGTGGGTGTGCATAACGAAAGGTTTACTGGGGGGGTGAAAAGGTGCGATGGCTAGGGAGGGTTTTTAAATACAAAATGGGCAAGTAGAAGAGGGTGCATAAAGGATGTCAATGAGGATTATTTTGTGTGGGAGGGCATTTATGGCACTTGGAGGATGACGTTAAGTGGAAATTAAAGAATTGCAGTATTAACCAGGTAAATGGCATGAACATCAAAATGACCATGTTTCTATCACATTTTTTTAATGTTAAACTGTTGTGTAACAGTAATTAGGTTATGGGTTTGTTTGATGGTCAGTGGAGTGGAGTTGGGCACATAGGAGAATCAGAAGGATATGTGCTTGTTTATAAAGCAAAGGCTTCTATTGGTAGAGATGTGATGAATGATGTTGCCATTGCCAGCATAGTAATCTTATTTTTATATTGGATTGTGTATAGTAATAAACTGAGAGAAGGTTAGGGCTTGTTGCTGTTCAGTCTACTGGAGCTGTTTAAAGGTAATTAGTGGTGTGATCTGTATATATTAGCAGCAAATTTGCTACTTTACAGTAGCATTGTTCATGTAGGTGTGTTTTTTCATTTGCAGATTAATGAAGCTGAAAGAATCATATAAAAATAGTTGGCAGTAGGTAAGTTGTGGCAATTGTTCTTCTAGTGTCATCTGTCAGGTAGGGCTTTATCCTACAGAGGGTACCAAATGTTTGATTTCTTTTCTTTGCTATTTAGCAAAGACCTTAGAGGAGTTGCATTGGGAGCAGGAAGAAACCCATCATAAGCCAATAACCCCAGGTCAGCAATAATGGGGTACTTGGGGATCTGATTATAGTTGTACTTCATAATAACCACAAAATACCTACATGTATGTTAGTATCAAAGTTTTGAACCTGCTCCTCTTTATTTATTGTGATTCTAGTGCACAGAGATAGAGTGAAACAAAGACAGAGACAGACAGGCAGACAAAAAGTGAAAGAGAAAGACAGAGTAAATGAGAGAGAGAGTGAAAGATAGAGACAGAGAATGAGAAAGTGAGAGAAAGAAATAAAGAGACACTGTATTGCAGCTGAATAACATAAAGACACAATTTGATCGGAACAGATAAAAGAGTCCCTGCATTATATATAGAGAGATTGTTTATCTACTACAGGTGGCTGAAGATTGAATCTTTGAGCCTCATTTGCTCAAAATTCAACCTGTTCAGTATTGGAGCTGCTCCAGAGAAAATCACTGTTGGCGAGTTGTGTTGGCAGTGGTGTCCTTTTTTTGGAGGAATTTCCCCCTTCTTTAAGTTGGTGCGATTGTGGAGTTAGTATATAAATGCTGATATTGGGGATGCAGGGAGGTTTTCCTCCTGCAAAAATGCTTTAAAAAGTGTTTTTTCTCAGTTTTTTGGGGGGAGTATAGCTCAGGGATTCTGATCTACGGTGGGACAATCTTTGTCCACTGATAGTGGAAGCTATACGGACACCTCTTCAGCTGCAGCTGCCATTCTGATATATGTGGATAGGGGTATAAGGCAAGGTGTAATCTAGAGTGTGAAGTGAAGTCTCTACAAATAATATTTTTTTAAAGGTATTGAAATGGGGTTTGATTTGAGCAACTAATGGGCACACGAAAACAGGCCTCTAGGTGACCAAAGCTATCATTTAAAAAAATTTGTTATACATATCAGAAAATATTTTTTTTTTGACAACTGTTGTTTCACACAATTTCTCATTTGAAATGTTAATATATATATATATATATATATATATATATATATATATATATATACACACAAAATACTTTAGAAGTAAAGTATAGGGGACAAATAAATTTAAGCTGAGCTTCATGTGTTTTACTATTTGCATTTAGAAGTATATACAAAATGTATTTAGAAGAAAATGCTAAGAAAGGTGCAGGGAATGCTGGAAATATTGAGAAAACTTTGTATTTTCTTTTTGCCTTGCTCTGTGTGTCACACCAGTATGAAAGGTGTATTCCAGAGGCATTCACTTAATAGTTTAATAACTCCTGGGAGGTGCAGGAATGGAACCTTGAGTGCAAGTGTACTTAAAGATCAGCGGTATACAAGAGACGATGAGTACAGCTTATGTACCTTTTGTGACACTTGACTGTGTATATCCACATAGACAGAGGACAAAGCAATAGAGTTAATGGAAGTATAATGTGAGGAAATGGGGAAGAGTGGTAGATGAAGGATGGGAACGTGATAAGAGAACCTCTAGAAGACAATGGTGCAGTAGAAG
Organism: Protopterus annectens; assembly: GCF_019279795.1. Classification (NCBI taxonomy): domain Eukaryota; kingdom Metazoa; phylum Chordata; order Ceratodontiformes; family Protopteridae; genus Protopterus; species Protopterus annectens. The sequence continues at coordinate 1,871,206,052 of NC_056741.1, read as the reverse complement.
GACAAATTCAGAAGCTTAGGCAGGATAGCTAAGACAGCATAAAAATATAGAGTAAGTAAAAAGAGAGGCAAAATGTAAAAATATTTAGTAATTCAGAAATATTACAGTATGAAAGAGAGAGATGAAGGCTACAGAGAGAGAAAAATTGAAAAGTATTATGAGGTCAGGCTTTGTTATATCACAGATCATGGTGGATAAGGGAGGAAAGTGAGGATATCATCCATACATATTCAGAGGCAGAACTGTGATGAAGATGGTCAACGGGGGGGGGGGGCAAATAGGGATGTAATTCCAACATATTAATTTGGATGCTCAAGGATCAGTGTGAAGAGAATTGTATCCAGGAGCTAACATTATTCATGGGCATCAGGGAAGTGGTAAGAAAAAAAACTTTAAGATTCTGGCCGATGTTAATCAAATGCTGTAAGTGGGCAGAACCAAGCAGACATAGAAAACAAAAGGTGGAGAAAATCTGGGACAATGAATGAATTTAACTAATGCATAGGTAGGGAACCGAAGAGAGTTATGAGCCAGGGGAAGTACTTGCAACCATCAGGGATCTACAAGTAGCATGTGGTCCCCAATGACTATTCAGTTGATTTTTATAAGATAACAGGTGGTGTCTTGACAAGTAGTTATTGCAAAATTGGGAGCTATGCATTGTGATTAAAGGCTTGCCACCTTCTCTAATTTTCCTAAAAGAAAAATGGAAAGAAATATCCTACCATGTATAGAAATAATTCTGCTTGGTCAAGGTGGAGGCAAAAACATATGCCAGAATCTTTGCATTCAAATTATTGGATGTCCTACTATAGCTAGCAAGGGATGATCTGTTTGGACATGTGATAGAAAGATCATGAAGAACCACCAGAAACTGCTATTAGATTTTCAGGACTGGGTCATAAGTGCACATCTTAAGCAATATAGAGGTGATTTTATTTGATACCAAAAATCCCTAAATACAATGGACTGGGGTTTTATGTTCCAAAAATAAAACAAGAAAGGAATTGCTGAGACAAAGGCTCTTTATGAGGTTCTACTCCTAAAAGTAGAAGAAAACAGGGCGTACCTTGTATGGTTAAAATAGAAAGACAGTATTTGGCATGGACTTCAATTATTCCTACTCTGTTACTTGCTCATTATAAGCCATTTATGATGGTTAGTGAAAGAGATGAAGGGGATGGGGATACTTCTGATGGCAGTTAATACATGGTGACACTATACACTATACAGGAAAATTTGACTGGATTGCTCAGAGTTCAACAGAATTTTCCATGAATTATTGGTCGTGCAGATGCACTTGAAGAAATCCATCATCATTCCAGTGTGTAGAGGAATATAGCAATAAGAACATCTGATAATCTTGGATGTGGCCAAGTCTGTTGGAAGATGACAGCATGGTACTATTGGGTTACATAGGATGAGGGTCTTGGAAATGGGTAGTGTTTTCAATAAACAATTGTGCAAGCAGATTCACTTGAAAAAAATCCATTGTCATTCCAGAGTGTGGAGGAACTTCTGATTATCAAAGTTGCAATGAAGTATTTGAGAATGCATGCTTTTCCAGAAATAACTCAGTCTAGAGATAACAGATGGTGTGAGTTATAGGGCAATTATAGAGTCTAGTCATTAAGTGTCTGTTTTGAGATCATACAGATGATGGCTTTGCCACATATACTGTATGTGGCATAGCATGTTATCACATACAAAGAGAGAGAACAGGAATGTAGACAGGATGCAAACAGCGTGTATCTACTTTGTTTGGAACTGAAAAGATGGGAGAACTGGTAAAGACAGACAAAGAATGCGAAAATATTTTGGGAATGTGTATACAAATTTCAGATGGTATAGCATATCAGTCCCTAGTGTGACCAAGAAATAGAGTTGGTGGAATAAGGCAGACATATTTTAGGCAAAAAGGCTAGGATACAAATGAAAATAATAAATCTGTGGTATTAAAGTTGAAGAAGTTATACTTAGAAATGCCAGTAAACCCATAAAGAGACAAGAACGAATAGCACACTCCTTCAGACAGGAAAACTGTATTTTTTTCTACAAGTATAATATTCTATTTGTCAGTACTGAGTTAGGAACAGGTTTGGAAAGAAAATGTTAAGGAGGTGTGATTTAATAGATGCGACTTACTTGGAGAAAAGAAGATGAAGACATTTGTTATTTGCTGAATATATATAGATAAAAGGAACAATAGAAGAAAACTATGTACAGCTTGTTAGGTTTAAGCTAAAATGCAAAGGTTCAATTAATAATTCTGATGAGCCTAAAGCTTTAACACTTCACTTTGACTTTCTAAGTCATATTGTTATGGTATTTCAAAATTTCGTGACACAGATATAATGTGACACCTACTGTTATTTTTGATTTACTAGTACTTTCGTAGTGGATGGGTAATGCTGCAGAATATTGTTTAGAGATGACAATTTTCCAATTTGTGAATTAGATCATATTCAGTAAATAGTTGTGTGTGGGGCAGATAATATGATAGCTCAATCCAGTGCAGTTGTTTAAGGGCCAGACAGAGATAAATTTTATAGGGAAGATGTAGTACAAATTTTGCTATCCTATTGTAGCATGCACTGAGTTTATTTAGATACCAGTCTTAATATATATATAAAGGACATTTTATATTTCTGTTTTGAATTATTTAAAACTGTTTCATTTTCAAGACCCACAAATAAATTTGACTTCTTGTATTTAATTACTATTGCCATTCAAAAAAGTATTTCTTGAGTTTACACTCAGATTAATAATTCAAGTAGAAAATATTTGATTTCTAACTGAAACTTCCTTATACATGTTTTATATATATATATATATATATATATATATATATATATATATATATCGGAACATAGGAGCAGTACCAGGCAAGTGATCACTGGGAAAATAAGATGCCCCTTTCAAGCACTTAAAAGTGCTCACCTCCCAGATCAAGCAGGGCTATACATGATAACCCTGGTGTACATTTATGTCTACCCATCCAGTCAGTAAGATTAGCCTTAAAGATGGCCTTTATTTGGTCTGTAGGGGTAATTTATTCTAATAGCTAGTAATACATGGGATATGAATCTATCACTCCAGCAAGTCTTGTTTATTTGTTGTTGTAGATTTAAGGTTCACAGTACTGTCATTTGTAGGGCCACTGGTTTTGTAAAGAAATAGAACTGGGTATTTGTTGGCTCAAAAACAAGACATTGGTAATCTGTAGCAACTTTTAAGAAAGTGAGCATAAGGAGATATGTGCTAATCTATTGAGGTAGCCTCTTCTGACTTGGTCTGTCTACAGAGGAGTACCATTTATAACATCTGAGGTAAGAACACTGTTTCTCCCAAATATTACTGTACTACACTTTTTTTCATTTAGTTCAAACCCATTTTGGATACACCATGTATGTGCATATTCCAGCCATTGCTGGAGCTGTTTTTTATCACTTGATGAGCTAGTAAATCTGCCCAGTTTGCAGTCATCATCAAACTTCGTCAACCACACTTCTGGCATGTTGGCTTGGATGTGTGTAAAATAAATGCCAAACATGAGAGGACCAAAACTGATACTTGCAGCAGCCCACTGGTTGCAATTCTACATTCAGAAAGGGGAGCAGTAGGGAATTACACTAGGCTTGTCTGATTTTTCAATAATGCCAGCATGGAGGACAACGTCAAAATCCTTGGCTAGGTAAAAATAAGCAGTATGCACAGAATGATCCCTGTCCTTAGCCCCCGTAACCTTTTTAAACATGCTTACTAGGTTCAAGTGACAGAGCTTCCCCTTCACAAAACCTAACTGATTGGACTCCAGATTAGTCAGGTTGCCTATGTATGCATAAATGAGTTATATGATGATATGTTACATGATTTTGCATATAATGCTGGTGAGTCTAAAGGTAAAATATTACTTTTAGCTTTTGACAGGAATTCTAAGACTTGTTCCAAAATTATTTCAAGGGAAAACTAAATTCTCAGAGACAGTGGAGGCAACAATGTGGGTTGGAGGGGGTAAAGTAGGCATTGAATTTGTCTGTTAATATATTAGCTATATCCTTGGAATCAGAAAGAACACTATTATTATGGATGAGCTCAGTGCATTGTGAGTCATTATTCCTTAATTTTCTGACATAACTGAAGAAATGTTTGCTGTTTCCTCTGAAATCTGTAGCAACCTTAAGGTTATACCTGGGGTGGCCTTAGGCCAGTGCAATAGGAATCCGATCCCTCAGTGGAGCCCCCATATAGCTTTGACAGGGTTTCCATGACCCAGACATTTACTTGCTGGTAATCTTTCTACCATACTGGTTACACATCCAATATTATTTGCCTCTTGTAAGGCTCACTGTGTTAGCTGCTCACACTCACATAGTAGTCAGTTGATGTTACTGAGTCCTCAACAGGATTTTCAACCCAAAACTGGTTGCATTAACCAGATTGTGCTCCTCTCCAGTTACTGTATGAAAAGATCAGACCAGGCTAATTTTGAAGACTGGTAGTGAGGCACTGTTTTTTTGTTTTGCTTGTCTTTTTGATATGGGATTTATGAATGGTTGTTGACTTGTCTCAGAGTGTTACAGTGCTACGCCGTCAGCAGTAAGACAGAGAAATGCTTATTGCAGTCACAGATAGGAGTAAAATCATCCCAGAGAAATGAAGCATGAGGTGTGTGTGCTGACTGGTGGTAGGTAAAGGTGGATAGAAAAATGATTAACTTTGCTGAAAGTATTAAAACTAAAACACTGTGGAAAACAGCCAAAGAAATAAAAACATCAATCAATATCAATGCAGCAGTGGTAATGTAAGATCAAGTATGCAGAGAAAATAAGTCAGGATCGTAAGTAGCACAAATAAATGCACTGATAAGTAGATGGGATACAAGCATTCAGTCAGTAAAATAAGTAATAAAACAGGTAAGAAGAGAACCTATACACTGTCATAACATCATAGAATATAATGTTACTTAGTAGTTAGTAAATCGTATACAATATCCAATGAGCAAAATTCCTGGGATTTGGATATAAAGCAACGTAAGGCATGAGTCAAATGGTGGGAATATCAGAAAAGAGAGAGGGAGACAGAAAAGACAAAAAAAAAATAAAATACAACAAAATTTAAATAAAAAGTACGGGTGGGGAAAAAAGGAAAGTGCGGCTATCTGTTACCTAGGTTCAAGAGATCCAGGCAGTACTGCAGAGTTTGGGAATAGGTTTACTGATAAGCCAGGGTGTACCAATCTGCTGAAACACCATATTGGTGCAGGGCATCAATGGTCCATCAAGCAGGCCCTTTGCAATGTGTCTGAGTGACTTAAGCAGACCCTGGGAGAGGAACTACAGTAGATATTGGATGGGGGGGGGTAATACAGTAGTTTACTCTTATATGACGAAATATAAGCTAAAATGTTTATTTATTAGCTTATATGACAAAATATAAGCCAATAAGTAAACATGTTATTTTATTTTAATATACAGTAATAGCATACATTCCTGATACCTAATCTGAAATAGTCTTAAGTTCAATAAGTCAGCAGATGGAGGGAGATACTGGGGTGGTAGATGGGGTCCAGATGAGAAGCCCCTCCAAAATGCTTCAAATTGGGGCCCACAATTGCTAAGGTCAGTCCTGGTTCATACTCTGCTTTGCATTTTCTAAAATTGTTTTTAAGTTTCTTGTTGCATGTTTCATTGTAGCCCTGTGGTAGGGTAATGGGGATTTTTGCAAATTTTTATGATTATCCTTCTTTTTGTTGTACGTTTTTTACATGAGAATTCAAGCAGTGTTGCATATTCCTGAAGCTACAGTTATATTTAGGGTGGACGGGTAATGACTTGTCTATACAACAGTTTAGGTGCTGGTAGAAATCAGAGGTGAATGAGGAAGCCCTCTCAGGTAGGTACATTTGCAAGAGATTCTACAAGCTGAAAAACAGGCAATAAACACACAGCCAAGCTAACATCTTATCTGTGTAATACCTTAAACCTTCTGCAGTGAAGGTCCATGGGATATATGCAAATGAATCCTTATAGACCTACCACTGTTTCTGCTTCATGGCTTCTGAATACCAATGACCAGGGCTGGATCATGGTCAAATGGTTCCCTAGGCAAGGTAATAGATTGGAGTACCCCAGTGCAGGCCCTCCTGCAGCAACTCCCCACCCCCCACCACAGCAGCCCCCCACCACAGTCATTCCAGTGTTCAATTACTTGGCTATTTCTCCCCAGTTACCATAAATGATTTTCAAACCTATCAGTGTGGATTCTGTTTTGGGTGGTCACGGTGGTGCAGTGGTTAGTATTGCCGTCTCACAGCAAAAGATTCCCAGGTTTGAGTTTTGACTGGGGTGCCTTCTGTGTGGAGTATGCATGTCCTCCCTGTGGTTGCGTGGGTTTCCTCCGGGTGCTCCGGTTTCCTCCCACATCCCAAAGACATGCAGTAGGTGGATTGGACACTCTAAATTGGCCCTAGGTGTGAGTGTGTGCATGTGTGTGCCTTCTGTAAAAGGTTGGGCGCTGGGCTGGCAACTCCACACTGTAAAACTCCACTGCCAATCATGAGTGGACAGATGATCCACTGTGGTGACTCCTAACCGGAAAAAGCTGGAAGAAGAAGTGTGGATGCTGTTTTCTTATTTACTTCTACAATTATTACAGATATTGAAAGAAAATAGCACAAACACTGATAGCCATTTGCTAAACAAGCAATAGAGTCTCACAATGAAAACAGACTTAACAATATTAGTAAGCTTCTCTGCCATTGAAACTCACATTGATTGAAATGGCATTAAAACCCACATTCAAATAAAATGCATCTGGCCAGTGGAGAATTAAGACTCTCAACTTCTTAGCACAAGAAATCTGGACAAAGCTGTTTTCAAACCATAGGCTCCTAGCACACAATTTTAGGGCTATGCATACGTGTATGTTTTCTTTGATTCACCTTCCTAATTGTATAAATTATTCACCTTGTATAATACTTCTCCGGTTCGATCCTCGGCTGGGGTGCCTTCTGTGCGGAGTCTGCATGTCCTCCCTGTGGTCGCGTGGGTTTCCTCCGGGTGCTCCGGTTTCCTCCCACATCCCAAAGACATGCTGCAGGTGGATTGGACACTCTAAATTGGCCCTAGGTGTGCGTGTGAGTGTGCCTTCTGTGGAAGGTTGGGCGCCGGGCTGGCAACTCGACACCGTAAAACTCCACTGCCATTCAATGTGCGGACAAGGCGATCCGCTGTGGCGACCCCTAACCGGGAAAAAGCCGAAAGAAGAAGAAGAAGATTCTCCTTGTATAATACAGCAAAACTTGTTAGAGTGTGTTTTAAATTTGCAGTTTTGAACATTTTACAAGTAAGCAATGAAACAAAATGAATGACCAAATAATGACAAAACTGCCCATTTCAGATCATTTTTAACAATGAAAGGTCATTCAGACTTCTGTTATTACAATCCACCAGCATCAGTCTTTAAGCACAATGATTGCAGAAGTAAAAGTCATCTGAATAATTCCACATTAATGAAAACTGTAACTAATGAGGATGTTGCTACTGGCAAACAACTTTACATTTCAGTGTTTCATCTACAAATTCAGTATCTACTGCCCTTGAAGAATTAATTGATTAGGTTATGTTTAAAAAAATGGTAAGCTGGTAATATTGCAGTAGGGAATGACTAGAAAACCAGCAACAAGTTCAAAGTTGCTATGCATCTCATACAAAGGAGGACATACTCAGGAGTGCAGAACTCCTCTCTCCCCTTAAAATGCACCAAATAATCTGCAATCAAAATGGCACTGCAATATCAGCACTCCATATACATCGTGTGGGAGTAGAATCCGCAGTCTTCTGCACAAAATGCAATTATGCTACTAATACTTTTTCAAATTTTACAGCACAGACAGTGACTGCCATTTGCTAAACAAAACTGTTATTTGCACATTGAAAACAGACACCATGAGCAACAGTAAACCGCTCCACTTAAAACTCACAATTCTATAAAAATGCACTAAAGCTCATAATCCCTTGAAAGAGCACTGAAATTCATAATTCCCTAAAAATGTACTGAAACTCAAACTCACAATTCTGTCAGCAGTCTGGTAGTTGTTGTAGAGGATTCAGGCTCTTGTCTCCATAGAAGCTCACAATTCATTCAGCAGTCGGGTAGTTGGTGTAGAGGATTCAGGTTCTTGTCTCCACTGAAGCTCACAGTTCCTTCAATAGTCTAGTAGTTAGAGTAGAGGATTTGGGCTCCTGTCTTAGATGAAGCTCACACTACTTTCTGCAGTCTGGTAGTTGGTGTAGAGGATTCAGGCTCTTGTCTCCTGTAACCAAGTTACAGGGTCAAGCCTGACCAAGTTAATAGACTAACCTGCTCCCCCAACCAGTGCATTACATACAATACCTCCATACTTCCCAACCTCTTAGCACAAAAAAATCTGGACAAAGCCTAAAATAATGGGGAGAACAAATGCCCCAAAACAGGGACAGATTATAAAAATTGTTCTTATAGACTTAGAAAGTTGCTAAAATAACAGCATTTGTCTTAGCATGCATTTTCTAAAGGAAATGAAGTCTGAAACTCAAATATATGACATTATTTAGTTATTTCAATCCTCAGTGATTTGCCAAAAAAACACACATTTTATGAGGAATAGGCCAAAAATACGAGGCAAAAATCTAGACATTCTGCAAAAATCTGGACAGTTGAGAGGAATGTATAAATCTTAACCTCGTAGTGCAAAAAATCCAGACAAAGCCTAAAATAATGGGGATACAATGGTCCAAAAATAGAGACAGATTTTAAATATTGCTCTTTTTAACTTATAAAGTTGCTAGAATAATAGAATTTGTGTTAACATGTATTTTCAGAAGGATGTGTAGTCTGAAACTCATATATATAGTATGTTCTTATTTAATGACCAGAAAACCACATATTTATGACAAACAGACCAAAATTATGAGGCTAAATCTGGACAGTTCAGAGGTATGTTAAACACACTCACACACGCACCTACCTTCACTCTGCTCTCACGCACACACACACACACACACACACACACACACACACACACACACACACACCTACTTTCTCTCTGCTCTCTCTCTCACGCACATAAATACACACAACTATCTTCTCTCTGCTCTCACACAGCAACACACAAAACCATACACCTATTCTCTCACACAGCAATACACACACACACAAACACACCTTCTTTCTCATACAGCAACACACACACGTGCACACACACACGCACACATACACTATCTCTCATACAAACAGAATGGCTATTTTAAATTACATGCACACATACACATACCTACTAATACAATTTCTCCCTCATACAGAAACATTGGAACCACTAGTTCAAATTGTGCACACACACACACACACACACACACACACACACACACACACACACACACACACACACACACACACACACAGGCACATGCACACATGCAATGGAATGGCTAGTTTAAATTTCATACTCGAATGCAGAGTGAGTTTACATCTGCATCTGCACTGGTGTTCATGCATGCAATGCACACATTGTCTTCTTAAAGGAGAAGACACCACCACTGAGGTGTTGAAAAGTATTTTTTTTAATGTTGAAGCTTCCTGCCTAGAGTGTGCCCCCATAGCCACGTGGTCCTAGGCGACTGTTTATGTCTCCTTGTGCCCATGACTTTTTACATTTTAAGACTTTATGGATATATTCAGACAAATAAAGCCAAAAATATGTAGACATGCCTTATCTTGGACTTTTTGTGATGTCATTAGTACAAATTAAGCAGATTGTTCGGCTATGCTTTAGAAATTCAAAGCTTAGAACCCTGCCTTATACCCATAAATATAATGGTACCTACAAAATATGCTAGTAACATCCAAGCAAAGGGTAAAAAAGTTACATAGATAAAATATTCAGTAAAAACTGTAAGAAAGACTCAGTCAAGTTAAAGTTTTCACTGTGTGATACCTTAAACCTCCTGTAGTGGAGTCTCATAGGATATATGCAAGCCTACCTCTCAACCTCTTAGCAGAAGAAATCTGGACAAAACCAAAAATAATGGGGGGGGGCAATGACCCAAAAATAGGGACACATTTCACATATTGCTGTCATAAACGTAGAAAGTCACTGGAATAAAGGTTTTGTGTTCTAATGCATTTTCCAAAGGATATGAAGTCGGAAACTCACATTTCTGTCATAATTTAATGAATCTAATTCTCACTGATTTGCCATAAAACCACACATTGTATGAGGAATAGACCAAAATATGAGGAAAAAATATGGACAGTCTGCAAAATCTGGACAGTTGAGAGGTAATATATGCAAATGACCCCTTATGAATATAGCAGTGTTTCTGCTACATGGATTCTGAATGCCTTGGGATTTTTGTGACCTTGTCATTTGATTGTTTCACTATACATTAGAAACACAGGGCTTTAAACCCTGCCTGATGCTTGTAAATATTAAGGTGTCTACAAAATATCTCAAACAACATCCAAGCAAACGGTAAAAATATTACATTAACAAACCATTCAGTGAAAACTGCAAGAAAGACTCCATTAAGCTTCAGTTTGTAATACATTAAAGACTCAGCCAATCTAAAGTCTTCATTGTGTAATACCCTAAAACACTTCTTGCAGTTTGTACTGAATGCTGTGTCTATGTAACCTTTTTATCCTTTGCTTGGATGTTATTTGGGATATTTTGCAGGCACCTTAATATTGACAGGCTTTAGCCAGGTCCAAACAATCCATTTATATTGTACTGGTCAGGTCACAAAAAGTCCAAAACATGTCATGTCTACAGTGGGGTTTGGCTTTATTGGCCTGAATGTACTCATAAAGACTTAAAAAATAAAAAAGTCAAAGCTCATGGACGTTCAGAAGCTATGTAGCAGAAATATTGGTATGTCCTTAAAGAGTCATTTGCATATGTCCCATGGGCCTCCATTAAAGGAGGTTTAAGGTACTACACAAGATCAGATGGTTGTGAATTATATTACCACCCAGTTGCATAGGTTTATTTCCAATATTTACACTGAAATACAGCATAGATGGTGGAAAGTTTCATTCCTGAGAGCACCATCTTTTTGATGAGATATTAAACAAAGGTCCATTCTGCAAGCATCGGTGGCAAAGATTGATGTAAAAGATTCCATGGCACATATCAAAAAGAGTAGAGAAAGTTCCCTAGTCCCTGTCCAAATTTCAACCAGTAGTATAAATACTACCTTGGCTCTCCCCTGAAAAGAGTTCACTAGCTTAGTGGGACTAACACCATCAACAGAGCATAAATAAAATATGTTCTAGCTCTTTCACAGCCAGTTCCTGAGAATGACTATCGGGATCCAATGAAGGTCCCTTTAGGAAGGTGGATGCCTGGAATGGCCTGGCTGATCTACTTGCCAGCATACCTCTTACCGGTGAGCAGTGCAGATACCAGGCAATGAAGGCAGCAGACAATTCCAACAAGACAGCGTTAGTTACATCTATATCTGCTGTGTTATCTCAGGATCCTTATCATTAATGTTAGGGTTCTCAAAATTTTTCTTTTTTCTGCAGGTCACAATGTTTTACCAAAGCCAAAGATTTATCATCTGCTGCCTGCTGCTGCCTGGATGAGACTGTGACTGAGGTTGGTGGAGAGAGATTACTTCATCTAGTGAAGGTTCTGGTTCATTTTAGCCTGTGTTGGAGCTGGAGAGAGAGTAAGGTATGTTGCAGTTGACTATCCACATCCACACCTGTTTGTCAGTGACTTCAGTTGTGTGTGTTTGTGTGTGTGAGTGTGTGTGTGTGTGTGTGTGTGTGTGTGTGTGTGTGTGTGTGTGTGTGTGTGTGTGTGTGTGTGTGTGTGCATACGAGCACACCCGTGCATGTCTTTTCACTGTATTCTTTCACTTTTAATCCTTCTCTAACTGTTTCTTTCACCCCTCCCCTGTTCTCTGTCTCTGTCTCTCTCTCTCTCTCTCTGTCTCTCTCCCTCTCTCTCCCTCCCTCATTACAATAAGTTCTTTAACCCACAAAATGCATACCCTATCTTCCATCCAACCTGCGTTCACTTTTATTGCAGTGTTCATCTGCTTGATCTATCTCATTTTATGCTTTCCTGTACTCTGCCTTCCACTGCTTGTTTTGAAATTTCATAGTTTCGTACCAGGTCACTAATGCTGAAGGATCTTTAGAAGCCTACCCATGCATTCCAATTTTCTAGCCCTTGCAATTTAAATGTGGATGATCCATAGAATGCAGAACATTTACTTTGCCACTTTTCATATGGGACAAGGGTGCTACTCCAGGGAAGAATTTGAGTTTTCCTATCCATTCATTCAGATTATGTTTGACTAGAGTAATAGAAGTACTTTGTTTTATGTGGAGATGAAGATTGATTCCAAAGAAGTGGAATTCTTTCTGATGCATATATATCCCTCCAACTTGTTGCATTTATATTATGGAAGAGTTTAAGATCTCTTGAATGGGTATTTATACCATCATTGGACTTGTGGGTGTGCAGCAGATGTGAGAGGATTGAATTTGTTGAGGCTGTCTATGTAAGACAGAGGTCACCCCTCAGCAGGCTTTATGACACTGATAATAAGGACACGGCTTTGCAATGATCAATGTGGTTCTTATTTAAAAAAATATTGATTTTATAGATAGAAAATGCTATGGGGTATTCAAGTTGTGTCAAATGTTTTATGCCAAAAGGTGTGTTATACTCAAAGATTGGTTTAAGTGCCACATAGAGTGAAATGATGACATCTCTGGACCTGAACCATACACTAACTAATAAGTTCTCCAATGAAAAAGGATTTTCATACAATATTGGATACATGGTAATTGAAGGATAGTTTGCTCTGTACATGTGTATCCAGGTTACCAGTGAGTGGATCGATTTTTCAGGGTGTGTAGTCAATGCAATAGTTGCAGCGGATATCATGTTTGCTGAAGGATAGTATATATATATATATATATATATATATATACATATATATATATATATATATATATATACATATATATCTGTATCAACTTAAATTAAACTCTACATATTTCGTCATGCATAATGTCTGCTTAAATTAGCCTACAATGTTACATAATATGATTACTCATTTGTAGATGTTACATTATTTGTTTATTCTGCTTTCAAGTAAATGTTTTTCTTTTATTTACCTCTATATGTGACATGAGACAGCTTGTTTCAATGTAAGATTGACTGTATCATTGACCTGCTAGCTTAAAGAAAGACCAAACATTCTGTTTACCCAAATAGTAGAGTTGGTTCTTGATGTTGTAAGGATGCAGTAAGTGTGAACTTAGCAGTGCTATTTACTGGGATTATTTACAGGAGAGCTTTACAGTAAAGTGTGTTCCTGGCCTTAGAGACATAATAGAATAGAAGCCTACTCCATTTTGAACCTAAGAAACAGGAAAACAGGATTACATCCAATTGTATTCCACCTACTGTCCAAGTTCTTCTGAAGAACTGACAGTGCAGACATTAGTAAGATAAAGAAACTAAATAATAAATAATAAATAATATAACATCGCTGTGTCCCACTACAGGGAAATAGGCCAGTCTTATTATTTTCCATTGCATAATGTTGTCAAATAAGCTTGATGCCTTAACTCCAAGTTCATTTACCATTTATTATTATTATTCTTTTTAACAACATCCTCCAAGACTTGTTTGTGACCACAAACTTTTCAGCTGTTGCACTGGTCTACTTTGCTTCTCTTTGATGTGGCATGTCTTTGGCACAATGAACCCTCCTTACTTGTTGGCTTCTGATTCCGTCTGCATTTAGCACGATCATACAGACAGACAGATGTATGTAATGAGTGGCTCATCAATACAATAGCCACAGTTTATTGGAAGCTCATCATTCTGACCACTGTGCAGACCCTACCAGTGAACTAGGTGCACCATGTTTGATGAAAGAGGAGTATAATGCTTCAACTACATTTTATGTACAGGCAGATTCTCACTTGAAGGTTTGGTCACTCTGGTCCTTTAACTCATTTCTGTTGGTTGCTTACTTCATTGCACATAGCTACCCGTGTCACTTATGCAAATAGTTAGCAATCCCCTCCCCCCACTGGATGGCTTTGCCATATCCACGCCTGTGATTTGAGCAATCTTTCTTCCTTACCTCTTTCACTGATTATCCATTCAGTTTTCACATTTGGTTGGTATAGTATTTTTACTCTTTTACCTAGAGACTATCCATGGTCATTCACCCTATTTAACTCAATGAGTCAAAGAGGTGATTACAGTAACAGGGCCAGGTAATTTATACATTTCACCTCACAGGGAGCTCCCACTGTCAGCCCTCAGCAGAACACTGTCACCCTGTGGTTTATACCTACTTAACTTCAGATCTGAGATCCGAAATCCTCAGGTCTTTTTCTCCTCTTATTGCCATCTTTCCCAAAGAAAGTAGCATCATTAAGCTGATGCTCTCCTGGATGAGGCTTTTTCCTAATCCTTGATTTCATAGTTTGGTTTCTGATTCTTCCACCGATCTCCACTGCTATCCAAAGTAGGGTCTGCCTTTAGCTTCAACACTCTGTTTTACTGGCTTCTCACATTTTGCTTGGTTAGCCAGTAGCCATCCTTGTTATTGGTTGGCTTTTTGCCTACTGGGCAATGAGCTTTGCTGTGACAGCTTATTACAACTTCTATGTTCTTTCTCAGTGGCTATGGGACAAGCTATTGACCCATCATCCAGGCATTTGTTTGGAGTGGATTTCATTTTTTTTGTTTGTTTTTTTTTTCCCAGGGATGGCACTGCTCCTTGCTGGTTTTCATAACACCAGCTCAGACTGCTAGTCCATTTATGGGTGGCTCTCCAGGGGTCCTGATGAGTAGTGGCCTAATTCATATCCTAATGTGGTGACCTTACCTTAGTAGTCATTCAAAGCACACAGATCTTGCATGGAACCCATGGCTCACACACAGTACAATTTGTAGTTTATAATAGATACATAGGCAAAGCAAGTTAGTTATACCCACTGACTCTCCCCTGTTAAGTTCAGCCACCTTAATAATCCACACAACACACTTGTGCTTATTACATGCTGGGCCCTATTGCCACATTGACTTACACAGGTAGTTTGGAGCCACCCACGCACAAGATATTTATGGATTCCCCAAAAGTCCAAACCCCATACTTATTTTGACTCATAAGCTAGGCTTTTGCAGACACACACACACACACACACACACACACACACACACACACACACACACACGCAAAAGGACACATTAATACTCCTGCATCAGTTTTAGAATTATCATAAAACTTCATCCTCCACTCAGCAGTCATATTTGTCCTGATGCATCAAAATTAAGATTTTTTTTCATTTTTTTTTGTTGGCTTTTAGATACTACAAGAGACTCTTGTATTTAAAATGAATAAGCATCTCTCATTTAATTGACACATTATTTCCCAAAGCTTGCAAATTTACATATTGTAGATATAGCCCATCAATTTAGCTTCCAAATATTGATCCTTTCTACTACTTAGTGATGTTATCACATTTATACTGATAATTTCCTGCTTTTGTGATGCTTTGCAATATGCAACAATGTAATTTCATAGTATTTACTACACTTTACATCTTTGTGTCATATTTTCTGTTTATTCATTTTAATGAATTTCAGTATTTTTGTACATATTTCTTTAGACCTTGTTTGTTATATTATATATCTGTTATTTGTTGGAGCTTTTCTCCGTGGGCATTCCACTGACAATGTGCATTGTACTTTTTCATTGTACCTTTAAAGACTTTCCCTTTAACAAAAGCAAGTGAATAATAATAAATAAATGCACAGTCTGTAACAATGACACTCCCAGAGTCATAGGAAACACAAAAAAAAATGTGTTTTTTTTTTCAAGAGAGCAAGTCACTTGCACACCCCAATGTTGAAGTAAGTTTTCATCCCTGAATTCTTTATATATGCTAACCCTGAGATCACATGTGCTCAAAGAAAAGGACGAAAATGCCAAAGTCATGTATTTGACTTGAGTTCATCCTCTTCTCCTTATACAATGAATAACAAACTGGCATAAAATATGTGAATTAGGCAGTGCAGATACATTGAAACATCAACAACAGATCACAGACAACATTCTTACTTCACTAATCAAAACAGGAGGATGCCACAAAGCATAAGTTACCAAAGGCTATTGCTCATAACTCTATGATGGCATTCAATTTTGCACATATGTTTAAATATGAGACACCAATTCATTATGTTATTACTTTACAACACATTCAGAAAAGTTACAGATAATCATATGCTCTGTTTTGAATAGGACATTAAACATTATTAATGATGAAACATTTTCAAAAGCATATTAGACCCTTATTTAGAGGACACTATTCAGAAAATGGACACCATTTAAATTATGTAAATATAATATAAAAGGTCTGCGCAGGGGAACCACGTCACAAGGATAATAAAAAATGCAAAAAAGACCAAATACTGAAACGTGGTGGCTGAAACAATCACTGTCACTGTTCAACGAATCAAAGGTAACACATCCTTTTCACAGCTGCAAAATGCAAAAACGAAGTATTCTCCATCCATATAAAGAGTCACAAATCTTTTAAATAACAGGAACGTTCTTTACTGACATGCAGTAAGCGCTTTCACCCAGACGGCTTCATCAGACTGTAACAGTATGTAAAATGAACAGTCATATATACCCAAATCAATTAACATCAAAATTAAATCATTTAAGCAATTATGCAATTAAGTTAAAAACGCAGTCATTTAAAATACAAGCATAAAATATTAAAAATAAGTCATAGGTACCAAGATGCATATTCTGAACTGATAATATTTAAAACATCACCTTTTATGTTTAACAGATAATTTTCTTCTCTTTAATATTGGTTGTAAACTAACCTTGTCATTCAATCCAGGGGTAGAATCTGCTCTACATCTCACAATCCACCTGAGCTCAACTTCTAAGGTGTAGCTGTCCACATCCCCCCCTCTCATAGTAGTATTGATACACTGCAAAACAAGAAAGGTGAAAGTATGTGTGATATCTGTATCTAGTTGGTGGCGTGCTAGAGCATTAGTTGCATCCCCAATTCTCATTTTATAGACATGCTCTCTGATTCTTTCTTTCAACTGCCTGTTCGTCTTACCAATATAAAACGCTGAACAGGCAGTGCAAGTAGCAAGATATATCACATTTGAAGACTTACAATTCGTTCCAGTAGAAAATGTAAAAACTTGTCCTGTTATAGGTTGCTCAAATACGGTGTTACTATTAATGTATATACACTGATTACATTTACCGCAAATAGTAGTATTCGTGCTAGGGCGTACAGAACTGGTACCAACCCTATGGCACAAGAGTTGTTTCAAATTTGATTTATTTTTATATATATACTTAGGTTTCTGACCTACCACCCTACTGATATTATCATCCACACCTAAAATATCCCAGTGTTTCTCAATGGTGTTCCTAATATGATATACATCACTGGTATAATATAAAGGCATACTTAACCTAATATTGTTACTCCCGGGGGTGGGTAATGTATATGCCTGAGATTCACCTCTAGCCAACGGTTTGAGCGACCGGAAGTTGAATAGGTTCAATGAATGTGTATCTGGGAAAGAGAACCTTTTGCTGATGTTTGAACCGGATGATCTGCGTGGATCCGAAGTGGATAACGCCGAGGAGTTCGTAAATCTAGCTGAAGAATTGGATACGTTAGAGACTGAATTCTTGAAGCTGAAGAGGTCACAGCTTCAACGACATCATTTTGAAGCCTGTCTTCAGAAGCGGATTATACCGAGAGGACTGAGAGTCCTAAAAATGCCAAGTTCAGGTAACAATTTTCCGGAACTGTTATTAAGCTGGCAAAAGCTCAACATGCAGTTGAGCTTTGACTATATGAAGCTTCTGATAAAGTTTCACTTAACAGAGGAAGAATCTCTAAGACTAAAGGTTGTTGAGTTACATGGGGCCATTTTATCGAAGTATTCTTCTTTAAAAGCTACAGCAGGTATGGATAGACTTATGGAGAACATTTTTCTGTTTGAGAAACGACTCCTTGAACAAAAGAAACGGAAAATTGAAAGGGACTTGTATGATTTTAATAATGGCCAAATCTTTGTTTGGCCTAAGACTGTCCCAGTAAGGGCTGTGAGACGTGATTATGCTAATGAAAATAATAGCAATGTTAATAATGTTTTAAATGTGCAAAATTCTGCTTCCAATAATGATTGTAGTGTGGAACTTATTGAAGCTTCTGCTGATATTGTAAATACAAAGAATGTTATCTTAACTGATGAATCAATTGATAAAGTGAACTTATATCCATCTGTTAACATTGTTAACAATCAGGAAGGTGAAATAGAATGTTTAGGGTCTGCCAATAGTGTGGACATTGTTTTGAATAAGAAAGATTTATATTCTGACAAAGTAAATGTACCGGTTGTTCGGAAAAAAGTTACTGCTGAGTACAGGAAAACTACTGAGTGTGAGATTAATAATAGGGATGTCCCTTTCCCAATACAGTCCCCACATTTCAAAGGGAGAACACGCTCCATGAGCAGGGGCCGGCAAAAACGAAAGGTTATGGAAACAGTACAAGTAGGGCCCACATTGAAGAAAATGTGGAGCATGAAGGGGAATCCATAGTTATTAACCTGTCTAATAGAAGTTTGAGCTATGATGAAGAATATGTATTGAATAAGGGGCTAACTTTTATTCCTAGTAGAAGAAGTGATATTACTGATACCATGATAGATGTGAAAATGTTCATGAGAAATGTACAGCTTAAGCTTGATTTTGGTATGTCAGAGGTTGGTAATGAACCTAGAAACTTGTATAAACCTGTCAGTGTATATGTACCTATACTACATCCTGTTTTAGATACTTATATGAAGATGGTTGAACAAGATCTTTATAAGTACTATTATAATTCAAGGTATACCCATAATAATAGAAGTAAGAATAATTTAACAGTTAGACAAAGACAAGCTTTGAATAGACTGAGAAGTGATGAATCTATAATTATCACACCCGCTGACAAAGGCGGTCCCATTGTAATAATGGATTTAGAACAATATAAGCTTAGTGTATATGAGATGTTGAGTGATACTAGGTACTACATGAGAATAGAAATGGAAGATGTTATCACCAGAGTCTTTCGTGTTTACGATACTCTGGATGATTTGTATAAAAGCCATATTATTGACAAAAACCTATACAAGTTTTTAAAAATTGACAAACCACTGATTCCTGTACTGAAATGCTTGCCTAAGATTCATAAGAGTCTTCTGAGACCACCTCTGAGACCTATTGTCTCAAGACAGGGGTGGTTGACACAACCTATTTCACTGTTTATAGAGCAAGAATTAAGACCTATTGTTGATGTAAATGAAGTTATTTTGAAAGATAGCAAACAGTTCTTGATAAAGTTATATGAATATGTCAGTACAATAGATGAAAGAAGTGAATACTTTTTAGTCACCTTTGATGTAGTCAGTCTTTTCACAGTTATTCCGAACAATAGTGGAGTTGAATGCATATTAAGTTATCTTAGAGAGCATACCACGATGAACACGAATAGGGTTGATTTGTTAGCCCTGTTTCTTGAGATTGTCTTGGAGAACAACATGTTTGTTTTTGATAATAATATATACCTGCAGAGGGATGGCGTAGCTATGGGCACTTCATGTGCCAATAGCTACGCCAACCTAGTCATGGCTATATGGGAGGAGAATGATTTGAAGACAAGTATAGGATACAGACAACATGTCACATTTTATCAAAGATTTGTAGACGACCTCTTTTTAATTTGGAGGGGTGATGAGGCACAGCTACATGAATTTAACCACTTTATTAACAACACTTCCAACTATTTAAAATTCACTATGAATTATTCTAGAGATCATATATCTTTTTTAGATGTAGATATATGGAGACTAAGTAATGGAATGTTGAATACATCAGTGCACAGGAAGAGTTGTCATAAAAATACACTGTTACATCGAACTAGTATGCACCCCTTACATGTATTTGGCACAGTAGCTAAGGGACAAGCAATAAGGGCTTCTCGATTGAACCCATCTGAAGAAGGTTATAAGGAGGAGATCACCAAACTAGAGAATAGGTTATTATCCAGGTCGTATACAACAGATGAGATTAGGTCAGCTTTTGCAGAGACAGATGACCTGAGAGGAACGAGAGCTTGTCCTTATTTTTCAAATCAGGCTAGAGGTGAATCTCAGGCATATACATTACCCACCCCCGGGAGTAACAATATTAGGTTAAGTATGCCTTTATATTATACCAGTGATGTATATCATATTAGGAACATCATTGAGAAACACTGGGATATTTTAGGTGTGGATGATAATATCAGTAGGGTGGTAGGTCAGAAACCTAAGTATATATATAAAAATAAATCAAATTTGAAACAACTCTTGTGCCATAGGGTTGGTACCAGTTCTGTACGCCCTAGCACGAATACTACTATTTGCGGTAAATGTAATCAGTGTATATACATTAATAGTAACACCGTATTTGAGCAACCTATAACAGGACAAGTTTTTACATTTTCTACTGGAACGAATTGTAAGTCTTCAAATGTGATATATCTTGCTACTTGCACTGCCTGTTCAGCGTTTTATATTGGTAAGACGAACAGGCAGTTGAAAGAAAGAATCAGAGAGCATGTCTATAAAATGAGAATTGGGGATGCAACTAATGCTCTAGCACGCCACCAACTAGATACAGATATCACACATACTTTCACCTTTCTTGTTTTGCAGTGTATCAATACTACTATGAGAGGGGGGGATGTGGACAGCTACACCTTAGAAGTTGAGCTCAGGTGGATTGTGAGATGTAGAGCAGATTCTACCCCTGGATTGAATGACAAGGTTAGTTTACAACCAATATTAAAGAGAAGAAAATTATCTGTTAAACATAAAAGGTGATGTTTTAAATATTATCAGTTCAGAATATGCATCTTGGTACCTATGACTTATTTTTAATATTTTATGCTTGTATTTTAAATGACTGCGTTTTTAACTTAATTGCATAATTGCTTAAATGATTTAATTTTGATGTTAATTGATTTGGGTATATATGACTGTTCATTTTACATGCTGTTACAGTCTGATGAAGCCGTCTGGGTGAAAGCGCTTACTGCATGTCAATAAAGAACGTTCCTGTTATTTAAAAGATTTGTGACTCTTTATATGAATAAAATACTTCGTTTTTGCATTTTGCAGCTGTGAAAAGGATGTGCTACCTTTGATTCGTTGAACAGTGACAGTGATTGTTTCAGCCACCACGTTTCACCATTTAAATTATACTCTCTTCTGTATATATATTAAGGCTGCCAATAAAGATGTAACAACTCAGAAAATTCTATTAGTAATAAAGTCAAAGCAAATAAACATACATTATCAGCCTTACAAGGCTAAGTCATGAATGCTAATTCTTTACAAGCCTCCAGTTTTTAAAATTATGTGCACATGTTGGCGTATTAATTAATAATGATGTGACACAGTTGTGTGTAGGAACCTGGCTTATGGGAATGAGTACATGGTGGTAGTAGTAGACAATAACAAACAGTTAAGGATGCAGAAATGAAGACAGGATGATGCATCTTACCTGATATGTCACCAGTTAGATGCGCTTAAATTTCAGCCTCAATACA
Organism: Protopterus annectens; assembly: GCF_019279795.1. Lineage (NCBI taxonomy): Eukaryota > Metazoa > Chordata > Ceratodontiformes > Protopteridae > Protopterus > Protopterus annectens. The sequence goes on along the minus strand of NC_056741.1, from coordinate 1,871,184,338 downwards.
GGTTGCACGCTCTGCCAAGGCAAAATCTGAAATGTACAGAAATCAAGCTGTACATGTGCAATTGAAGGTACAGTAGTGACAAGGGGTGAACTCATTATCCCTGCCAGCCACAGACAGAGTAAAACTGTCAACAGCCCCATTGATGGTTGCCACAGTCATAAACAGTTGCAGTTAGACAAACCAAAGCAAACTCAAATTGTCAAGCAAAACACACAAGCTAGGATTGCATACTATTAAGCAGGTTGGGAAATGTATGGAAGCACATATGGATCCTGTATAAATGTTGACACATATGTCAATGGGACTATTACTTGCATAAGCATATGCTGTTAAATATACATTGGCAGTATCTACAGAAGGCACTGCTATGGGAAGCAGAGGTATGCTGCTCCATATATACCATATCAACTACTAGTGGAAAGCAATATGACAATATAGCTTACATATTTTCTAATAACAAGATGACTGTATGCATTGTGTAGAGACATACAGTTGCCACGGAGTGTTAAACATTGGAGTCATAACACCATGCAGAACACAATATATGTGCCTTACCCTGCCATTACAGTGTATCTTGAAATCAAAAACATGTGAATAAATAATGTGATATTTAAAATTAATTGACATGCTGTGAGTTAAACACAAAGGTAGTATACTTGTGGCATCAGGCGTGTCTAAGACCACTAACATGCACAGTGTGTCATGGTCAGACCAGCAGTCATCACTGCTACAGGTTCAGGGTGACATACAAACACACACAAATCATAAAAACTATGCAGACTATCTCAAACCCTTGTTCATTTTCTTGCTGTCATACAGGTAACCAAGGAACAATCTCTACCTCATGTGCAGAGCCTCAGTAGACCTATCCTGCCAGACCTACAGCACTTTCAAAAGTCCAGTGGGACAGAAACACCCACTGAAGAGATTTATATCTCTTCTGCAATATATAGAACATGGAGAGATAGATATGTATCACAGAGAATAACACTTCTTTCAAATGATTTTCCTCTCCACTTAAAGTGCTTCTCTTACACTATTCAAATGTATTCTGAATGAATGGATTGGTAAGAGCAAATTCACTTCTGGTTTAGCACCTTAGTCCCTCATGAATAAGGGCAACATGTAAATATACTGCTTGTCTCAGGGTTATTCATACACATTGCTTAAATGTGAATGATAACCAGTAGTTAGGTCTGTTAAGCATATTTGCGCACTGGTAATAGTCGGTAAGCGAAGTCTACACATTTTAAGTGCCTATCGGTTTAACCGTGTTTAATGCCACGCAAACCCGTGTAAACCCACTTACAAGTGCCTCAATCACTCTGTATCCAGAAGCCCTTCTTCCGGCCAGCAACAAAATAATCAGACGTGCTCAGTCTTGAGCTTGGCATGCTATACACCATAGTCACAGAAATTTACCACTAGGCCATCTTAGCTGTGAGATGTTCGGATGTTTTTTACAACATATCTTGCAGTACAGTCAGTTTGCAATAGGAACGACACACTATGCAATTAGGAATGATTGTTATCTACAAATATATACATGAAAAAAACATTTACATATATAGAGAGATAGATATGTGTGGAGATACATACATATGTATAACAATATACAGATATATTACCAAGAAATACTGGCATGTATATATAGATATATATATATATATATATATATATATATATATATATACATATATATATATATATATATATATATATATATATATATAGATATACTTGTTTTATATATATATATATATATATATATATATATATATACTTGTTTTATATATATATGTACATATATATATATATATATATGTATATATTTGTTTTATATATATATATATATATATATATATATATATATATATATATATATGTGTGTGTGTGTGTGTGTGTGTGTGTGTGTGTGTGTGTACACACACACACACACACACACACACACATATATATATATATATATATATATATATATATATATATATATATATATATATATATATATATATATATATATATATATATATATATATATATATATATATATATATATATGTACATGTCTCTAAATGCCCATACAAAAATATGCTGCTGATAAACCACCCATAACTGTGGCATCATGCACAGTTGGATACAAAAGGACTCATGACACTCATATCTGTCACCTAGTCCAAATAATAAGTGAACAGTACACTGCTACAAAACCATGATAGGTCATACACAATGTTCAGACATATGCAGTGACCTCTTAGCAACACAACTATAATGAGTGAAGATAGTAAACAAAAACACAAACAGCCAGTAATTCACACAAGTTAATTTTACTCTGATGTCTTTGGCAACACCTTCAAGGAGTAACACATTACAAGAAAGACTTGCGTTAATTAGAAGATGTAATTAACACTTATGTATATTTAAACACACAGCTTCCAATTACACTCCTCAGTCAACCCCCTAGGGGATAAAGTATCACATTTAAAAACATACATTGATTCTGTACATACCAATTATTATTTTATGACTGTTTTACCAAACTGAGAAACAGACTTTATCCAAAGCAGTACCTTATAACCCACTATACGTAATTAAATGTATATATACAGTCTCCAGTTACACTACACATTCAAATTATTGAAATGTACAGCTAGAGAACTGTCTTCTTCCTCATCAGTAATATGTTTCACATATTCTAACAGCCTAGTTTTAAAACACTTGTTACTCTCCCACACATAAAATATGTTACAAGGGCATCTAAGAGCATTCTCCATACACCAACCTCTTAAATGTACAGAGTCCAACATGTTGTCCACCATTTCCCCTTAGCAGGAATGACATTACAAAATAATAGTAGACCCTACCCATCAACCTCCTACTGTTTGGCATCTGTACCAAGCCTGACATAATTTGGGACTGAGGCCCATAAACATGGCCATACTTGAAATATTGCTGTTATTCACTGAGAAAATTGCTGGTGTTGCAGGGTTTGTTGTAACATATCTTTTCTGAGGGATATAAAGTCTGAAACACAAATTAATGTTTGCAGGTACTGATTTAAATCACCAGAGTATGCTACTGATCTGCCAAGGACAACACCTGTCTGGGGAACAGCTCAAACATAACAGGCAAACCTCTGGCCATTATGTGGATAGCCCTACAGTTGAGAGCTATGCAGACAAAGAACTTTGTCAGACTGAAACCCATGCACAAGTAGCATGTTCAGACAAACCCCGTTAAACAAACAGTATTCAAAACATATAACAGCAATACTCACATTCACCCCTAAGTCTTGACTGTTCTCCACCATTTAGTTGGCTTGTCTCTACAGGTCTTGTTCTAAGTATTAGCTCACACACCTTTAGGATCTCTTCCTTACAGGTAAGGGAAAGGGTCAACACCCACATGGAGTACTCAGTTATAGGAGTGTTTTGACATGACCTTGGCTATTGAAATAACTGCACAGCTGCTCTGCATGCAATCAGCAACTGGGGAACACCAATTAGTGCTCAGGCCATCACATGGTCATGAGCATTACCTACAAAAGACAAGCTGCCATCTATTCAAACCACCTCTGTCATAGACAGTTCATCAGTGCAAAGCCAAAGTAGTATGAGAAAAAAAAAATAAGGAATGATATATCTGTGAAATATCCAGAAAAAAAGGTATGTGAAACATGTAAGCATTCAACTGAATGCAGTAGGTGGTCTGTAATAATGGAAAATAGAGGTTTAATAGCATATGTCTCAACAAGACTTGCTGTACTGATGTACTGCTGAACAGCACTGATGGCCATAGCATGTGGCTCTGTCTGTAGTGACTAGGCCAGCTACTGGGATGTTGTACATATCCATATGTTAAAAGTATAATCCAAGGCAGCGAAGACCAGCAAGAAACAGTGATGAAGCCAAAGGTAATCTCCACAAAAAGTTTATTCAAACACACAACATAAATTTCTCCAAGTCCTTCTCTCAAACACACAACATAAATTTCTCCAAATCCTTCTCTCAAGCGCTTTCGCTCAGTGCAGTACTGAGCTTTGTCAAGATAAAAATGCAGGGCAGAACAACCTTATTTGTAAGTCTCTTAATGAGATCATGTGCTTTGTTAATTAAAACTAGTCAAGTTACAATTAAAATTAATTGGTGACCAATTTAAAATTAAACAGCAAGATGTTGTATGAAATACATAAAATCCTAAATAAAATACCTTTTGTTAAATATGTTGTAGATGAAAAATATGTTATTTAAAAGATATATCATTTGAAAATCACAAAGCATTCGTGTATAAATAAATAAATATTGTTATATGTTAATGTCCCATGAAACCACATTTGTAGTGATTGATTCTTATAACACTGTTTAGTGTGCAATAAATATTACAATGGGGTACCACGAATAAATGATGTGAGTAATAAATAGTAATAGATAAAAATCAAATGTTAAAAATACAAGAATTAAAAATAAAAATAATAATCAAGTATTAAGTGTTCAAACGTTGTTACATAGATTATATTCCCTATACTCAGAATAAATATAAATATAAAATACAAATAATTTGATACAAATAAGTAATGTTGATAATCTCTTACTAAATGCTGTATGCTATAACTTAGCTCTTCTTAGTTTTAAAACACTACTTAAATTTGTGTAGTCATTTAACCCTGGCCATTTAGCTGCATCCAGTCTTAGTTGCCATATAAGCTCCCTATATTCCAATTTAGTCTCCCAGTCACCCCCTCTCTTGTCGGGTGTTATCTGGTCTAACACGATGAACTTGATTTCCATATCTGGGCAGGACAAAGAGTGTTTATAAAAAGCATTGGTTTCTTTTTTCTTGGAAATATCGTAGAAATGCTCATAAATTCTTCTCTTTAGAGTCCTTTCTGTTTTCCCAATATAGAAACTTTGACATTTTATACATGAGCCTAAATATACAACATATTTTGCATTGCAGTTAAAATACCCATTAGACCGGAATAGATATTTCCTAGATGGGATGTATATACTATGATCATTCAACATAGCAGTGCATTGTTTGCACATTCCACATTTATAAGTTCCTTTCTTGGATCTACTACCAGTGGTATTCATCATTTCTTTTCTTTCAAATAGCTCTTTCATGTTAGTACCACTGCGTATAACAAATGTGGGTTTAGTTGGAACCTTTGTTGAAAAATCATCATGCAATGTAAGAACTGGCCAATACCTTGTTATTGTTTCCTCTATCAGGTCAGAATTGCTGGAAAATGTGTGTATGTAACTAGTTTGTTCTAGCTGCTGGGTGTTCTTATGCAAGTTATCCACCTGCGGTAACATGCATCCTAAAAGTGATGGGTATTTTTCTTCTCTACATGCGGAAATTTCCATGACCAAATTCTTGATTAGTTTGGCCGGGTAGCCCCTTTCACAAAATTTCTCTTCTAAAAAGCTAACCTTGTTTGAGAAGTATTCCGCAGTGCTACACATTCTAGAAGCACGGATTAGTTGCCCTTTGATAATTCCTTTCTTTTGATAGAAAGGATGACTACTGCTAAAGTGTAGGTAAGAATTAGAATATGTGGGTTTCCTGTATACTCTTGAAGCAAACTTGCCATTGGTGAAATCCTTGATTATAGTTACATCTAGATAGTTCAAACTAGTGTTACTGACCGAGTGTGTAAAGGTCAAAAAGGAAGTGGTGGAGTTAATGTAATTTACAAATTTCTGAAAATCCACCTCTGTTCCATGCCATAACAAACGTATATCATCCAGGTATCTAACATAGTGTTTAATGTGTTTTACCCAGTCTGTGCCAAATATGAAAGTCTGTTCCCATTTGTGCAATACAATGTTCGCATACAAAGAGGCACAAGAGGCCCCCATTGCAACTCCCAATTTCTGTTTGTAAATTTCACCGTTAAAACAGATGAAATTATTGTTTAACACAATATCCATGAATTTGACTAGCAAATTCACAACATTGGCACCAAGATTGGCTTCTTTGACCAAAACTTCTTTGAACCAATCCAGACCTGTCAAATGTGTTATACTGGGGAATAGTTGCACTATATCGATTGTTACCATTAAAAGGTCTGGGTGGTACAAATGGGATCCCATACCCTTTAGGAAGTCCCAAGAATCTTTGCATATGGTATTTTATTTAGGATTTTATGTATTTCATACAACATCTTGCTGTTTAATTTTAAATTGGTCACCAATTAATTTTAATTGTAACTTGACTGGTTTTAATTAACAAAGCACATGATCTCATTAAGAGACTTACAAATAAGGTTGTTCTGCCCTGCATTTTTATCTTGACAAAGCTCAGTACTGCACTGAGCGAAAGCGCTTGAGAGAAGGATTTGGAGAAATTTATGTCGTGTGTTTGAGAGAAGGACTTGGAGAAATTTATGTCGTGTATTTGAATAAACTTTTTGTGGAGATTACCTTTGGCTTCATCGCTGTTTCTTGCTGCTCTTCGCTGCCTTGGGTTATACTTTTTACTTGGTCTTGGTTTCAAGCTTTTTGCTGTGTTCTTGGTTACATATCCATATGTTACCTGTGCATATAACTATGATACACATTTTGCCTTGTAAATATAAAACAATTATACAGAGCATGTGCAGAGTAAGGTACTGCTGCAGATGTGTGTGTTGAACTACATGTTATATACTGAGCTCATACCATTCAACTGTCCAGTGTTCTGCACACTGACCATGTCTGTGCCTCATATTTGTAGTCATTTACCTATAGGCTTGTGTTATAGGTTCATAGGTAGGTACTAGGCTATTCACCATAGGGCCTATATAAGCCTAGCCAAATGGTACCCTAGCTTTTGCCACCCAAGAAAATTATTTTCCTGTGTCCCTGTCAAGCAGAGCCACAGAGGTGATCCCCAGGGTGAATTTCCTATCTCCCATCCAATCATCAAGATTTATCTTGAAGAGTGCTAATGAGGAGCTTTGTTTGATATAGATAGGTAGTTTGTTCCAGAGTATGGGAAGTCTCTGAGACTGGAATCTATCCCTCCAGCATATTCTGTTTATTGTGGTGACAAGGTTTATGTCCCTAGAGTGTGTAGCTTGGATGGATTGGGATTTCTTTAAGTGGAGCATGTCCAACAGCTCTGGGTTTGACATAGCTTTGTATGTTAGGCAGAGATCACCTCTGAGTAGGCGATATGCGACAGAGTAAAGCTGGAGTTTTTTGGGACTGTCTGCATAGGGCATGTGCTTGAGGCTAGTAATCCTCTTTGTGAGGTATTTCTTTGGCCTTCCCAGTTGTTGTAGATGTCTTGTGAGGTACATACCAAAAGGGGTGTTGTACTCTATAATGGGGCTAATGAGTGCCGAGTAGAGGAGAACAATGACCTCTTTTTTCCTGGATGAGAAACCTTTTGTGATGAGGTGTGCCACGTAGAAGCAATTTCTGACTACTGTGGCAATGTGATTATCAATGGAGAGACTACTGTCCACCTGTGTCACAAGGTCTCTTATCACACTTTCAGTGTTAAGTAGACTACCGCCTATGTGGTAGTTCATGGGTACCGAGTTTTTACCAAAAGAGATGACAAAGCACTTTTTGGCATTGAGCTTAAGACCATGGCTTTGACACCAGGCATCTGTCTCAGTGAGGCCCTTTTGTAGGATGTCCAGATCATTAGGAGTTTTGATTATGGCTCCTAGTCTGCAGTCATCTGCAAACTTTGTTAGCCAAAGACATTCTGTGTTAGTCTGTACTTCAGAGAAATAGATACCAAACAGGAGAGGACCTATGACTGAACCCTGTGGTACTCCACTTGTCACTGGTCTGAAGTTGAATTTAGAGTCTGCTACTTTCACAATGTGGGTTCTGTCAGTGAGCCATTTGGCAACTCACCTTGTGACATAGGGATTTATACCTAGTTTAGAGTTTATCTATAATTCCAGAGTGGGGGATGGTGTGGAAGGCCTTGGTGAGATCTAGATAGGCTGTGTGAACCACCTTACCTTCATCTACGGCTTTGATGACCGCTTCAAACAAGTCTATCAGGTTTAGGAGATATGATCTGCCTTTTAGAAACCTGAACTGGGTAGGGTCCAGAGTTTGGAGATTACCAATGTCATTGTTCATAAGTTCCATGATGATACATTCCATAGCCTTGCAGACCAGGCCCATCAGGCTAATGGGGTGGTAGTTTGCAGAGTCTGTGGTGGCTGCCCCTTTGTGGAGTGGGATAACCATTGCTGTGCACCATTCAGTGTGCACAAAGCCAGAGGTGAGGCTATGATTGAACATGGTACTTAGGTGGGGTGCCAGTTTGTTCTGTAGTTCATATAGAATGCAGCCTGGGATGTTGTCAGGTCCCATGCATGCTGTGTTCTTGGCTTTGGAGAGTGTGTTTTTTACCTGTGCAGCCATGATTATAGGAACTTTGCATTCTTCCGGTATAGGGATGGGCCGTTTAGGGGATGAGAGAGGGGTAAAGTTAGCACTGAACCTATCTGCAGGTCAATTCCTTGCCAAATCTCTGAAGACTGACATTACAACATCCCCCTTCATTGTCTGCTGGCTTTTCCCATTCAGGATTGCCACAGTGGATCATCTGTTGCCATTTCTGCCTGTCCTCTGAATCTTGCTCTCTCACACCAACCACCTTCATGTCCTCTCTCACCACATCTGGAAACCGTATCTGAGGCCTTCCTCTCTTCCTCTTACCTGGCAGCTACATCCTTACCATCCTTTTCACAATATACTCAGCACCCATCCTCAGCACATTTCCAAACTGATGTAATGCTGTCTCTCCAACACTGTCTCACATCCGTCCAACATGGCCGGAGCCTGTCATATACACATTGCTAAACCTATGCTCCCATGTCACACCCAGTGCAAATCATAAAATCTGGAACTCTGCCATGTGCAGCTCTGACCCCTGCCTTTTTGACAATGCCACTGTCTCCAACCCATATAACATAGGTGGTCTCACTACCCTCTTGTAGACCTTACATATCACATTTACTGGTACTCGTCTGTCACATATCACTCCTGACACTCTTCTCCTCCCTCTACATCCTGCCTGTACTCTCTTCTACACCTGTCCTCCATAGTCCTCATTACTCTGAAATGTTGATCCCAAACATTTGAACACATCCACCTTTGCCAACTGTACTCCATGCATCCTCAACATTTCACTATCCTCCCTCTCATACACACACAGATATTTTGTCGTAGTGCTGCTGACATTCATTCCTCTCCTCTCTAGAGCATATGTCTACCTCTCCAGGGTCTCCAAAAGCTGTTCCCTACTCTCAGTACAGATCACAATGTCATCTGTAAACAACATAGTCAGCGGGGACTCCCATATAATCTTCTCTGTCAACCTGTCCTTCACCATTGCAAATCAGAAAGGGCTCACAGCTGATCCCTGATGTCATTCCACCTCCACCTTAAACAGATCTATAAATCCCAATGCAGACCTCAATGCTGTCACACCACCCTTGTACATATCCTGTACCACTCTTACATATATCTCTTCCACTCATGACTTCATCATACAATACCACAACGCCTGTCTAGGCACCCTGTCATATGCTTTCTGTACGTCCAGAGAGACACAGAGCAACTCCTGACCTTCTCTGTATTTCACCAGTAACAGTCTCAGAACAAACATCATATCTGTAGTGCCCTTTCCACGCATTACACCATACTGCTGACCAGTACTCCTCACCTCCCCGCATAACCTAGCTTCCACTACTCTTACCCATAACTTCATACTGTGACTGGTCAATGTTATCCTCTGTAGTTATCACAGCTCTGCACAACAACCTCATTCTTAACACCATACCCAAGCACTTTCTCTCCACTCCTGATGCAACCTCGCACTTCTTCCTCAGATCATCACAGTGCTTTACCAGAGGAACACAGGATAGATGATGCACACACAAGGTTTATGGGCTAAATGCTACGCATTCTTGTACAATCCAGCCTGTTGAGGGGTGTGTCTACAAGCAATTGACTGCTGGTGCTGTGGAAATGGTCCAACACCTTAGTGGTATATTACAATGGTGAAATCTCTTTGCATTTATGTTCTGCCCTGGTCTGATTTCCAGTCCACAGTTGGATAATATAATTCAGACAGGATCAGGGTGACAGGCAGACTCCAGATAGATTTGTAGGGGATAGGATATGTGGGGGGTGTCCTGGGCAGATATGTTTGCGTATAGCTACCAGTACTTTGCATTGGGCTCTCCTCAATGGTTGACTGCACTTGGAGGGTCTTGTGTATGTCAAACTGCTTGACCATTCTAGAGGTGTGTATTTATCACACACATATATGTATGGCTCACCTCATTTTGCTTGGATGGTCACATGTTGGAGTCAGGATGTTGCATATGATGAGTGATCAGGGAGGGGTGTGTAACTCCCCATGGCTGTGGCCCAGGGTTCTTTGGGTACAGACATGCCACGATCTTACAGGGTTAGGCTTGCCTGCAGTGAGTGCATTCTCATGTTTAAACTCCTAGCCCTGCCTGTCAATTGTACAGAGTATCACAGAATGCCCACATCCATGACTCATATATCTTGTTTGTTATCCAAACAAGTGTGGCCTTCCAGCAGAAGTGTTTTGCAAGTCAGTCAGGGTTGAAGTCAGATATTACTGACAGTTAACATTGCAGTTTCAGACTTCGTGCCCATCAGACATTCCATGCTACTACAAATCATGCCATCAACTTTATAACATTATTAGAGCGGTATTTCACAGGTGTTCTTCTCTTAGGACCTTCATTGCCCATTTATTCATGGCTTTGCCCTGATTTCTGGCTCCCTGAGGCTGGCAGATTTGCTCCTAGCAGTTGTCAGCATAGCCTTTCTTTGCATTTTGTGGACTGTGTTATGTTGGTGTTACAGACCCCATGACACTCCCTAAAGGGCACTGTGGGTGAGGCATAGGCATTTTCCAGAGGCAACTAGGCCAGGTGTGACAGATGCAGACCATCTGTAGCAGGGCAGTGCATTCTGATGAGCATATGTTCCCAGGCTGCCGGTAGGAAACACCCCTGGGATAGCACCAGTAAGTTGACTGTGGATGTTACCGACAAGTGCTTTCTGTTACTATTGTGCCATCAGTCTGGGTGACAGCTGGATGCTGCTTAAGTCTAGGAACATGTTACTGCATTTCTATGGGACTATGGGGGGGGGGGTGACACGACTGTACATGATACACATCTGCACAGACTGTGCTGATATTTGCTTAACATTTTGGTCCCATGTAGCACAGTGGTGTGCCCTATCTTTCAGACTACAGGCATAACAGTATCAACCACAGGTCAGATTGTTCTGGCATAGACATTTGTAGTTTCAGACTTCTTACCTTTCAAAGCCATACTGCCATTGCCAGACCTGCTGTGATATCACTGTGTAAAAGTCTGTGGGTGGGGATTTCATGGATGTCGCCATGTGGGGGCCTTTGCCAGGCATTTCTGTATGGTTGTCTACAGCTGATCTGCTGTGTGGAGTTGGTGGTGTGTATAGGACCCCCACTTTGACATCCATGCATATAACCTATGACCCCCCCCCCAGTTATTTGGCTCACCATATATACTGCAGTGGTATTTGTTGACTAGGGTTGTACTGCATAGTGTGGGTAGGGCAGTACTGGGGATACACATCTTGCTGTCCACAGAGCTGTCAGTGGTCTGCTGCTATCCCAGTTAGCCACCCCATTCCCTTACATGCTTGATCAATACCATAGATAGGGTGGGAGGTTGTCATAAGGGTGGGAGGTTGGCATAATGGTTAAGGTATTCACCTTGCAAACACTGGGTGCAGGGTTTGATTCTCACATGGGGTAGTTAGCTAGGCTTAAAGTGACCCACAAGGGCAGTTAGCCTAGTAATAATCTATGAACCTATGAACCTATATGCTATCAGAAAAAATCCACTCCATTAGTTTATTTTGTTGCAGAGACTGGCTTACCTTGTGCCTGCAGCTGTTGTGACAGTGGTGATTGAGGGCTGACCATGACAGATGCATGCAATACACTGTCTATACATGGTCAGGTATAGGTGGTGTGATGTTTGGCATCCATTTTACTGTGTGTGAGTCAGACAGAGAGAGAGAGATCAGTCCCTGGGGCCCTACAGTGTCAGTGTATGTGCTATATGTTGCCTCTTTGCCAAAGCCAGGGCATACTGGGCACACCACGATCTGCCTACAGGGGCAGGCTCAGGATGTTCCTCCTCTGAGTCACTCTGTGCCTGTGGAGACTTTGGCAATGGTGCGGGGCTTTATGGCCCTTCCCCATTTTGTTCCTGCTGCAGCTGTTTCTGCAGGATCATATTGTGTAGCATGGCACATACTATGAATATGTGTGCACATATGGCTGGAGAGTACTGCAAGGCTGCACTGGATATGTCAAGGCAGCAGACCCATGACTTGAGCATCCCAAACACACGGTCTGTAATGATCCTGATTTGTGCGTGTGCCTCATTATGGTGTTCTTGTGTGGGTGTCTGTGCATTTCTGATGGGTGTCATCATCCATGGCTCCAGTGTGTAGCGAGCATCCCTCACTAAATGGCCATATGGGATGTCCTCCTGGCAAACCACTGATACAGCTGTGAGGAATGCCAGATGTGGGAGTCATGATAACTTCCAGGGCAGCCAGCACACACATTTATGATAATGCCCTGGTCATCACACATGATCTGGCAGTTGATAGAGTGAAACCCCTTGTGATTTATATAGACCTTACCCCGGTCACCAGGTGGTGCTTTGATATGGATGTCCATGCAGTCTATGGCATCCAGTACCTCCGGGAAGTCTGCTACATGGTGGAAGAGACACATATTGCAGGTCCTCTCCTCATGGGTTGTGGGGAATTTGATGTGCTCCTCGGCATGTGGTCACATGGCATCCAGGAACTGGTGGAGTATCCTGGATGCAGATGCTTGTGTGACCCTCATGATATCCCGGTTGGTCTTTGGAAAGTACCTGTAACTTGTATTCTTAGAGCTACACATACCTTGGTATCCACTGGGATGGGTTCCGCTCTGTTTTTTCTGGATGTGAGGTGAAGCAGACACAGCTCCACAATTTGCTGTATGATGTCCCTGTCCACCATGTAGTCCTCTACTATCTCCAGATCATGTAGCCCATGGTAGGTTTCCCTGGGTCTGAACATTCTTCTCCTCCTTCTCATTGGTCTGGGATGGTTGTCAGCACTGTCCTCTTCACCACGCTCAGCCTCTTGCACATATTGATGCATGAGAACGACAGCAGCCCCTAACATTTTGTTAGTTTTGTCAGGTAAAATTTCCCTGTCTGTGTACACCGGTGGTGTAGAGTTTGTAGGAAAAAGACAGACTGAAAGCTGTTTGCATAGTTTATAGTGGTGTGTGGCATGTATGTGTGATTGGCTAAGTGTGATACATTCCATTTGTCAGTTCTATTACTTGTATTTGAGTGCCTCTATTCTGCTATTTCCTTTTTTTTTCTCGTTCCACTTGCCATTCCATTTTTTTTTTTTCTTTTTTTTTTGTGGTTTAAATCCATTTAGGCAAGATAAACAAGGCTATACAACCTCGGACACACCCATGCTTACATATACACAGTGCTGCCATTTCCTCTTTTCTTTTATTTTTTAAGACCTGGTGCGGGCCATGCATACTGCTGTAGGCAGTGTAAACAAAGCTTTAAAACCTGAGACATACCCCTTGTTTAGCTGGGCTTAGCTAAGCTCAAACAGAGGCAACAGTGCTCCAATGTGTTTACAGCAAGCATGACAAACCCTCTTTTCATGTTAGTTACTCCTCCTACCTACATAATGTTGTTCTAGCACCTACATGGTTACGTGCAGGTTTTGGACTTAGAATATTTTGCAATTCAGTACATTTCCCCTCATTTGCATACCCTACTGCCTTATCCCATAGATACTGCACTGACACAGAGCCTTTCCCCTTGACAACCACTGTTACCTGGTATTGTTTTGATTCTGCATGCCATAGACTATAATGGAAAAATGCAGATTTTCTTTAATCTTGGGTTTTCATGTTTTTTGGCACGTTCATGCTTGCACGTCGCTGTGCTATGCTTAAACAGCTGAGATCAGCCACAAAAAAAGATATTCTCCTGGATTCTGCAAGCCTTACATGGCATGCAAGATTAGGGTTACCACCTGTCCCACTTTGCGAGGGACAGTCCCTCTTTGGGCAGTTGTGTCCTGACATGTGATTGTCAACATGGCAAATGTTCTGAGATTTTAGGACAAACATATTACTTATATTTTATGTGATAGTTGCATTAAGCAGTTAATTCTGTATCTGAAATACCTGACTGTTATGAGAAAGAGAATAAGCAACTAAAATGCTACAGGAATATGCTTTTCTGTAGGCAAAACAGTTATGTTCTGTCCTTTGTACTGGCCGTGGGTATGTGTCGGCCTGTACAGTCTGATGTCTGTACCAAACATGTCCCACTTTGGCCATTTGTAAGGGTGGCAACCCTACTGTGACAGTTGCAGTGAACACAGCATATTTTACAGGCCGACACATACCCACGGTCAGTTCGACAGATAGAACTTACAATTCTTTCCTATATCTAAGCTTATTCTTGTAGCATTTCGGTATCTTATTCTGTTTGTTATAACATTTATGTATTATACATCCAGTGAAATATGTTTAATGCAACTATTGCATGACGTCTACGGAGGAATTATGTCCTATATTCTCTGGACATTTGCCAGTTTTACATGTTTGTGTCAGGACACATCTGCCCAGAGAGGGACTGCCGCTCGCAAAGTGGAACAGGTGCTAATCTTGGTCGATGGCACGGATCATACTGTTCCTTTTGGCCTACATGTGTCTGTGTTGTTATGGCTCATTTATATGCTCCTTCTGTTTCCTTTACATGCATATGCTATTTCCTATCACATTTGGTATGTGAAATACGGACATACCTTTTGTATGTGACTATTACATGGCTTGTGGGATATGATTCAGACATACGGTCACTACCTATATCTACATTTCTCCTCGTGTATTTTGTTATGGACACATTTGCACAGCTATGTTCCCTCCCCCACATTATGGGTCGGCTGGTGACCCTCTCCGTTGGACCGGACGTACCTACTGGCGGTGCGCTAACAACTGATACGTGTCACTTCCACATGGTATAGCTATCAACACTATGTTGGACTACAGGCACACGGTTTTCCTGTCATTTGTTCATGGGTAGGGACCCGTTATTCCCTACCGTGCATTTGTGTTTGAGTCTTCATTTTCTGTTCGCAGGGACTCTGCTTTGCATACGTTTCAGTCTCTATGGACACTGATAGGTACGATTACTATTGCTGGCGGAATATAATATTCAGCAGTTTAGGTTGCTCCTCGAAAGCCGACATTGACACGCCTCCCTGTGCAACTTCGATATGCCCCTTGCACTCACGCACATTTCCTATGCACATGGCTGTGGCGACTGCCCGTCTTCATTAATATGCATATAGCGCGTCTATTCCACATCTACGCCCCACGGCTGGCGCAAGCCTTACGCCGGACTTGCACTGAGCTTTATACCATACTCAATCAACACAAACCAGTTTCCCTCCAAAATATTTAAAGGTACATACATATTTAAAACCATTGTTCATTCATATAACGAATCAAATTAACATAAAATACAGATTCAATAACATGCTAAAACATATAATAAAACGTTTTCATAAAACCTATGCCATGTAAACTCATTTCTTAATATTCTTATTTCTTAAGACAGGTAAGAGGAATAGTGTATTATTCAGCCCATACCCTCTATGGGCTCCGAGCCTAAAAATCCATTTCAGTTCTGTTAGTTGTGCATCAGTTACTAAATCACCAAGTCTTTCATTGGCATATTGTACATGAAGTGCTTGGAATAAGAACGTGTGTTCATTCCCTATAGATATAGTATGTTTAGGTAATGCACTATATTCTTCTCCCCTTTTTGTGCAATATAGATGGTCTTTAATCCTGGTTTTGAGATGGCAATTGGTTTTGCCAACATAAAATTTATAACACTTAACACAGGAGGCTTAATAAACAAGTCTTTACCATTGCAATTGGCTCTATCTCTAATCTCCCATAAATATCTGGTTTTGGGGTGCCTAAAAACCCTAGATGTATCAATATATTCGCAGTAATTGCACTTGCCACACTTCCTTGTGCCTGTTTTCAATTCATGGGTGATTATATTAGACCTCGGATAACACAGTTGCTGTTTAAGACTTTTTCTGTTTTTATATGTGAATTTAGGCTTCTGCCCTACCCACCTTTCTGTTTGCTCATCAACTAATAAAATGCGCCAGTTCTTGTTTATAATGCTTTTCACACTACCTATTTCCTGAGTGTATGAAATAACTAGGGGGATTCTTTTGTCTGTGACATCATCTTTATCTATGCCAACTACTTTCATTGAGAAATATGGTTTGCCTCTTCCATGCCTTTCATCCTTAATCTGTTCATATACTAAATTTATTTGGCTCTCAGTGTACCCGCTTCCTTGGAATTCCTTCTTCAAATCTACCAGATTAACAAAGAATTCATCATCTCTGGTAGTGAGGCATGATGATCTGAGTCCTTGTTCCTTTATTCTATGTGAGAAAATATGGGGTGGGTGCGTGCTACCCCTATGTAAATAAGAGAGTTGATAGCATTCTTTTCTATACATCCTGGTTCCAACACCTGCACTGATTTGTTGCACTGCTGCATCCAAGAAGGTGATTTCTAACCTCGACTTCTTGGTAGTAAATTGTAGAAAATTATTAGTGTTGTTTAATTCTGTACATAATTCATCCAGTGCTTCTTCACTACCCTTCCACCCAATAAACAGGTCATCCACAAAGCGTCTGTATATCCTGATCTGTGTATTCCCTTTTGAGTGTATATGATGGTTTTCCCACTCATCCATTACCAGGTTGGCATAAGAGTTAGCACAACTAGTGCCCATCGCTACTCCAGCTATTTGCCTGTAACAATTGTCATTAAAGAGAAAGATGTTATGCTCTAAAACTATTTCCAGCAACATACATAAAAAATCTAATTGACTGTTCTGATGCTTTCCATGTCTCATAAGGGATGTTTTCACCATTTCTAGTCCGCTGGAATTTGGTATACATGTAAAAAGAGATGTGATATCAAACGTTACTAGCCAGTCAAATTTCTCTCCCTCTGAACCTCCACATATTTCATGTAAGTCATTAAGAAAATGTATCTCTAAGTATAGTAGGGCACTCATTTAACAGCATTTTCAACTGTTTATTTATATAAATAGAAATTGTCTCAATAAGAGAGCCTGATCCTGCCACTATCAGTCTGAATTTCTAACATGTGTGTTTTATATGGATTTTGGGTAGCCTGTGTATTCAGGGTATTAAGGGTTTCTCAACATGAAAAAAATTAAACAGATCTTTATTAATAACACACATTTGCATACTCTGCTGCAGAGTCCTGTTAATACATTCATACATGTCATAACCAATATCCAAAGAGACAATTTGATAAGTATGAACATCTGCTAACATCAACAGCATTTCAGTATTATAGTACTCAGAGTCTAAAACTACCACTGGTCCTCCTTTGTCTGAAGGATATACAACTATATCACTGTTATTGCATAGATCATAATGTGCTTGCTTTTCACTATCTGATAAACTACTTTCATATTGGGTGTTACCATTGCTACTCAACATGTATAAGTCCTTCCCACAACTTTTAATAAATACATCTAAATGTTCCAGTAGCTTAGGTGTCATTGTACTAGGTTTCTAAAAAGTTCTAATATTCATAGAAGTGTCATTATCAGTAAATAAAAGTTTCAAGGCTACATTGTGTACAAAGAGTCGTAGTTCAATTAGCAAATCACTTACCTCAACTTTGGAATAGGGAATAAAATCAAACCTTTGGTCATTAGCGAATGTTCAGCTTCTGTTAGTGTGTGGTTGCAATAGCAAAGACTCACCCCGGGATTCATGAAGCCCGGCACAAGGACGGCGGTAGGCTTGCGCCGACAGTGTGGCATGAAGATGGTGCAGTAGCACCAAATGCATATTAATGAAGGCGTGCTGCTGCCACAGCCACGTGCGCAGGAAAGGAGCGTGAGTGCAAAGGGCGTGTCGAAGTGCCGCACAGAGGCGTGGAAATGGCAGCTGTCGATGTGCAACCTAAAATGCTTGCATATAACAAGTTGCAAGATAGTAATCACATCTGTCAATGTCCGTGGATACTGAACCGTATGCAAAGCATGCAAGAAATTCCTTGCGAACACAAAGTGAAGAAGCAAACACAAATGCACGGTAGGGAATAACGGGTCCCTATCCCACGAACAAATGACATGGAAGACAGTGTGGCCATAGTCCAATGCAGTGTAGATAGCTATACCAAGTGGAAGTGAAACGCATCATATGTTAGCGAGCCGCCAGTAGGTACGTCCAGCCCAATGGTGAGGGTCACCAGCTGACCCATAATGTGAGGGAGGGTACACAGCTGGGCAGATGTGTCCATAACAAAATACATGATAAATGTAGATATCTAGCAACCGTATGTCCGAATCATATCCCACAAGGCATGTAATAGTCACATACAAAAGGTATGTCCATATTTCACATACCAAATGTGATAGGAAATAGAATAAGCATGTAAACGAAACAGAAGGAGCATATAAACAGCTACAACAATAAGGAAACATGTAGGCTGAAAGAAACAGTATTATCTGTACCATCGACTGTGGGGACGTGTTGTCCAGTACAGTTGGATATGTGTACGGAATATATCCCATCCTGGATATAGGAAAAGGTGGCATCCTACCAATGAGTAGAACAGGCTGCCAAATTCTGGAAATCAGCGGTACAAGCCAAACTTGTCAGGATGTGTCACAGTTGAACGGGTAGTACCCGGGTATACCAACCATGTAATGAAAGTTAAGTATGGGCGTGTACCTGTGTGCGTGAGGTATAGCATGTGGAAAGCAAACATGGCAGGGTGGTCCACACAACTATACAGGTACCTGACACATGTAGGGTATTCAATGTGTTACTCTGGCCATGTCATGAGCCAACAACCAAAGCAGTGATGTATGGGGTGTGAGGAATCTGTGTGTGTGGGGGGATGGGTAATGGTACAATCCTCCAAGGTGATACTGTGTCATATGCAGAATAGGTGAACTGGAGGTGTATGAGGGAGCAGCGGGTGAAGCTGAAAGAAACACAAACACATGTATAAACAGCTGCAATACAAGTAGACAGGCCATACTGTAGAACACAATCCCACAAACATATGAATATTGAAATGTGCGAGACAAATGTATAGACATGTCACCGGCACTTACCCACAGATTGCTCCTGATGGAACTGGCCATAACAAATGCAACACACCTGAATGCATGATGGACTACCTAGCATCCCCTCCACATCACACAACCTGCTCCCGTACCTGAACATCCACCAAATCCAGCCATACTTGGCCTACTGGTTTGGTGCAGACACAGCTACACATAGTGACCAGTACACATATGTAGTAGGTAGTGTCACGCTAGGCAGTTGCAGGATTGCACACTATGTATCCCTTGCATGTAAAACCCCCAGCACATTTTCGTAACGCCAAAAAGATGTTTGTTATTTCTCTTGTTGTGGATCGGTCCAATTTTTGGATATCCCTCATGGGATACGTAACCTGTGTAAACATTAGAATGGAACACACAAAGTCCAGTCCAGTAGATATCTGGGCACGAGTTGGAATGTGCATTAGAGGTGCATGACACTGTCCAGCCCTAAGTGGTCATGCATACCCTACTACCCAGGATCAAACACCTGCCCGTGACGCACGTGTCCTGAAATGAATAAGCGGGAGAATATATTGCACACATTCGCATAGTGGCACATGGTATAAGGGTGATGAAGGCACTGACGTAAACAGGATACCCCTGATCTACTGTGTGAGGGACAATTAATGTGTGTGTAGGTGTGACCTGACCAACAATGGTACAATGCCAAATGTCTTGTGACCGTAGGGAATAACTATGCATCATACTGCATGTAACAGTTGCCTAAAGCTGTCACATCAGGATAGAATAAACGCAATTTGTACAAGAAACAGGCAAACAACAAAAGTGCCAAAGGTATAAGGCTTACAGCTAGGAAACAAATGACTGCTCTAAACCTGCAGTGACCGTGGCTATGTGTTGGCCCAAACAATCTGGTGTCCGCATTAGGGTTGGCATCTGCCCCGCTTTGTGAGGGATAGTCCATCGTTTGACAGTTGTGTCCTGACAAAAGACATTTGAAATGGCAAATGTCTTGGGATTGTAGGACATAAGTATGTCCCATATGTTATGTAATAGTAGCAGAAAATAATTATTGCAGTATCTACAATACCTAAATGTTACAAAAAACAGAATAAGCAAATAAACCGCTACAACAATAGGCTTTTATGTAGGCAAATAAGTAAAGTTCTATCTGTTGTACTGACCATGGGTATGTGTCGGCTTGTGAAACCTGGTGTGTTCTGAAAATGTCCCATCTTGGCCATGTGAAAAGGTGCCAACCCTAGTCACCGGAATACAGCACAATGTCAACGATACCAATGGTCAGAGCATTCGCACAATAACTGGCCAGACCCTTAAAAACTCACAAAGTCAGTGCCCTTTGGGGGAAAGGTGTTGAATGAGAATGACTACTCACAACAATGAAGAGTACTAGACGCATTTAACTGCAGACAGTTAGTAGTATTACAAATCTGTCAACATGTTCCAAGTTAATAGAACTAATATGGTAGAAGTGTCTGTGATTGTCTCTGAGTTGTCATAGACTTGTCCCTGTCACTGTAGACACGAGTCCTCGAGTATCACAAAGGTCCGTACACAGAAGTACACCAACCAACTGTCCCAGCTGTTGACTAGACTATTGCATACCTGAAGTGATTTCATAACAGATGTCCCGAATAATATTAATTGTATGTATAAATGAATGAAATAGTCAAATGGGAAGAGAACCCCCCCCCCAACCTTCATTATATAGTGGAACCACTCCTCACCCTAAATTATGTATCACCGACCCAATAATGTGGTCAGAGGTACCCAAACACCTGCATCTGTAAACACAGGTAGAATGTGAAACTCTGGACTAACTCTGTCCATGTTCTACGTCTGATCTTTGAATACCACCAGGGCAGTGCTAGTCACCAGTCAGCCGAGCCTAAACCTGGACCAGCACATGAAAACCCTGACAATCAAACACGCGTATGTGCGAGGACTATAAGCGTAGGGGTTATGAATATCCTTGGAGTGAGTAGACTCGCAGCATGGGTCCAGAGCAGTAGGAAACAGGGAATGTCCTAACTGTAGTACTGCGGTTTTCCCAGCAGGAGAATGGATGCCTGCTGTGCAAGGAAAGCAGTGAGGCGTATGTCAGAGTAGCTATGAACCATGGGTATACATATAAATGAGCCAGAACACCAATAGTGTACTGGTTACAGCATCCGCCCAACGTAAAGGCATTCACGGTGCAAGTACGACTATAGCACATATTAATTGTGTAATGAATGCCTCTGTGCCATAAAGCCAACAGTTATACATGTAAAGGTGACCGTGTTCGCATGGGTCCATTAACCGGATTCTATCAAAGTGGTACTGTCATAAGGAATAAGGCACATGTAATCCTAAAGACGTGCCTGTAAACATATGTAACTCAGAATAAGTAGATACAAGTGGGCCTGCTCGGGTGTACGCAGCTATTAGCATAGCAAATGTATGTTGTCTTCTACAGCTGTAACTTTCATATATATATATATATATATATATATATATATATATATATATATATATATATATATATATATATATATATATATATATATATATATATATATATATATATATATATATATATATATAGATAGATATAGATGTGTATAGAGAAATATCCACAGACATAACAGAAATATGCAGTTATATAGCTACATATCTATCTATATACACACACACACACACACACACACACATATATATATATATATATATATATATATATATATATATATATATATATATATATATATATATATATATATATATATATATATATATATATATATATATATATATATATATATATATATATATATATATATATATATATATATATATATATATATATATATATATATACATATATATATATATATATATATATATATATATATATATATATATATATATATATATATATATATATTAGGAAGGCTGAAAGACGAAAGCAAACCTAAGGGTTGTGAGGGGAATCCAGAGCAAGTTAGGAATTATGAAGTGCTCGCAGCGTATATCACATAAAGCTGCACAAGTGTGGGTAGAGCACCGCTCTCCACACCAGAGGCAGGGCTATACCAGTGGCCATAACATCATTGAAGTGCTACATCAACATTGTAAACAGATGGAATGTAGGACATGTTGCGACCACCTACACTTGTAACCCGCAAATTGTTCGTAATCCATAACACCAGGAAAGGCACTTATGTGCAAATATGAATGGATGGTGAGCCTGTGAATACATGAGGCGGTACAAAATGTGTGTAGGGCCCCAAAGCTCATGAGAGGGCAATGTGTAAAGGTGTGTCATGACTGCGATATCAGGAGTATAATGTCTGTTATGCGGGGAAACTCAACACAGGTGTGCAGGAGAAACCATGGATATGCGAGTATGGACACAGGAGTGATAGGGTATGTTGCGCCGGGTGCAATGGAATGGCCCATGGAGGTCAGCTAGTTGCAATTCCCAGATAAAGCGTCATTTGTGTGGAGACATGCGTGAATGGGCGTATCATTGTCAGACGTTGTGCGTCAGGTCTGGCAGCACGGCACGTAAAACCTATACGCCACCAATGAGCAGAACGGAGTTCTGCTGTGACAACCCCAAACCGGGAAAAGCAGAAAGACACAACTACATGAAGACAACAATCTGTTGACGTACAGTCACAGTAACACAAACACACATCCTATCAACAGTAATAATATGAATGTGTACAGAAACAAACACAGTAGCAGGAATAATAGGCTGCGCATACAAGTAACAGGTCGAATGACACTATCACAACCCAGCTAGCAGTGGCACCCCAGACATGAAAAACCTGCGATATCTGTCTGCTGTATAACGTGCACTATACTGAGCACAAGTTCACCGAAGTGAATTGTCAGCGTCAGAATGACTAAGGCAATAGTATACTGTTGAAGCAGGGATAAAACCAATATGCATGTGTAAGTGTCCACGTCCGGGAAATGTATAGGTTAACGGACACATAGATGTATATATAGATAAAAACGTATATATACACATAGCTATAATAATTTACATACACATATATATCCATACAGACATATATATATATATATATATATATATATATATATATATATATATATATATATATATATATATATATATATATATATATATATATATATATATATATATATATATATATATATATATATATATATATATATATATATATGTGTGTGTGTATACACACACACAAGGATATACTACGGATATATATAGATAGATAGATATATACACAAACAACAGGTAGTGATATATACACATACACACAAAACAAACTATATGTCAGTGTAGATATACACATTCACATAAATAGGTTACTTCACAGCAATTAGAGGTAACATATTTACAGCCAGGGCATTTGTGACTGGGAGGTCCAATAAAGAAGCATTGTACCTCCACATTGCCCAGCTAGGCCGGACAGACATATAGACAGTCAATACAGATCAATACACTGCCGCTGTCCAAAACACCGGTAGGAAAGGACCAGTGGGAGAGTTCTGCAAGGTCTACACTTTAAACATGGATAACGGTGTCCCTTGCGGGACCCCAAAAGGTCAGGTATGAAAGAATCTGCCAACACTAATACAAGCAGGATGTAGGTGTACATGGAACAGTAGGTTGTGCCAGTGTGATAATACATGGGTTGACAAAACGTACGACATGTATCCCGAGATGGGGAGAGTGGGCAATGTGTAGGGATGTGCTCATACCCCAGCTGCACTCGCAGTAAGTATTTGTCATGACTGCTGTAGAGGGGTGCCAGGTAGGTCGACCATGGGTATGCATTAATGGGCTTAAGTGTGCAGGTGCTGGTTAGCAGAGATGTAGTAGGCCCACCCAGTGGAAGTCATTAATATTCCTATGTGGGGATAGCATATGCCTACACCTCCCAAACCTGAAGAGCACATCTACCGGATAGTTTGTAAACCATCGTGGAATACATAGAGACAGAACAGTGCCGTGTTCCCGAGTAGCATGGACGTCCATAGTTATGTATCAGAATGTAACAAAGTCCAACTAAACACTTCCAGAACTAGTGATATTAGGTGAACAGGTGGCGGAATACAGGTAATGACAGATGACAACATGTATGAGTCATAAACAGCATGCACCTTGACAAACGTGAATGAATACATATGCTCTGTGACTGTGAATGTGTCTGGTTAATAGAACCAATCATCTAAATGTGTCCCACAGGGTGTTATGCATTGTTCCTGATACAGTGTTCATTCACACCCATTGGTATGGGAGTTCTGCTACTGACGGAAAGTGCATAATGTGCTGACCACCTTAGGTAGATGATAGCATAATAGAAGTGGTTCAACACCCATATGGCTGCGAGGCACACACCCGTCTGGGCAGTTGTGTCTTGCAAAACAACAGTTATGGCACATAGCCTGTGCATACCTCTCAACTGTCCCTGATTTCCACGGACGTCCCTGATTTCAACCCAAATTTTAACTCTGTCCCTCTTAATCCCTCCTAAAACTAGTGACTTTTGGAGGAAAGGTGGTGAATTACACTTAATGAATAATGACAATAATTAAGAGTTACAAACTTCTTTTACTTCAGAAAATGTGTATTAATTCATATGCTCTGATTCTGTCAATGTATCAAGTTAATAGCTCTAATATTTTAAAAGTGTCCCTGATTGTCCCTGTTTTTTCCTGACTTGTCCCTGATTTTGTTGAAATTTGTCCCCAATTGCTTGAGAGGTTTGGGCCTGTGAGTTCGGGAATGGAGGCTATATAGTGTGTGTAGTGGTGTCAGACATCAATTTGTTGTATCAGTAACATCTACATGTAATAGGAAACAGTATTATCAATTATAATGCTACATGAATAACCCTAACGTATGCAAACCGTGGAGGTTGTCCATGTACTACTGGCTGTGGCTCAGACCTCTCAACCAATTGGGGACAAATTTCAGCAGAATCACGGATAAGTGAAGAAAACACAAGGACAATCAGGGACACATTTAAAATATTAACGCTATTAACTGGACACACTGACAGAATCAGAGCATATGAATTAATCCACATTTTCTGAAGTTAAAGAAGTTTGTAACTCTTACTAATTGTCATTATTCATTAAGTGTAATTCACCACCTTTCCTCCAAATGTCACTAGTTTTAGGAGGGATTAAGAGGGATAGAGTTAAAATATGATCCAAAATCAGGGCCGGCCCTGAAAATCAGGGACAGTTGAGAGGTATGCTGTGGGTATGTGTTGCCTCGACACATGTGATAGCTCTACATATAGGGTCTATAGGGCCGCCACCAGTCTGAACGGCCAAAGTGGAACCTGATCTGTAGAACTGTCAGATGTACCAGGGCAGAACATACTTACAGCCATGCATAGTACAGAAATATACATATCAGAGCAAATCAAAGCATAGTCTAGCAGCAGTATAGTTGCTTATGCTACTACATATGACATATCGACGTGTCAGGTATACAAGACCTGTAACAAGCAACCAGTACAGACACCTACAACATGAGAAGGTCCCCTAATCAGGACAGTTGCAATGGCTAGAGTATTGTCCATACCACTCAACTGTCCCTGAATGTCAGGTATGTCCCTGAGTTTGACTGAAAGTCTAACTGTGTCCCTCTTAATCCCTCCTAAATGTAGTGGCTGTTGAAGGAAAGGTGGTGAATTACACTTACTGACTAATGACAATAAGTAAGAGTTATATACAACTGTTACGTCAGAATATGTGTATTATGTCATATGCTCTGATTCTGTCAATGTGTCCAGTTAATAGCACTACTTTTGTAAATGTGTCCCTGTTTTTCATGACCTGTCCCTGATTCTGCAGAAATGTGTGTCCAATTGGTGGAGAGTTCTGGTATTGTTACATGTGATGTGTAATGAGGGACTGTCCCATGCAAAGTGGGAAAGGTGTCACTCCTACAGTCTCCCGTCATGCACTCTGAAAGGTGGTCAACATGCAGTTGGTATGCAGTAGCATGACTCGGCAGACAGCTGCGTTAACAAACTCAAGTCACATATCAGCATTGCAGAGTATCAGTTCCCATGTATCAGGCAGATGGGAGCAGATCGTATGAGGAACACGCATATAATATGATTATGTCACTGGACAGGCCGCCGAGTCCGTACAGTCGAACGGCTGCCGTCACAAAATGGTTACACATACCCGATACTGTAGTCATGTAGTCCGATGTAATATGCATCACAAGGGATAGCACACACCCAGCGTGAGTGACAAATGTAAGCGAAAATGTTGGAGAGCGAGCGGCTGTAAGCGTGTTTGTCTACCAGTATGCCAGTAGTGCCCTGTCAAAGAAATGTGGAGTGTAAACGTGTATAAGGTGCTGTGACCAGAGGTCAGCAGTGCTTAACACTGTGCAAACCCATGCACAACAGCTCCCACCTGCTGGACTGTGCCTTACCCGGTTTGTATCCAAAGGCGTCGGCCTGTCCGCAAACAAAGAACCGCCCTATACACGTGATGGTAGACATACCCTGCACACATAGCTCATGTGAATGAACAATAAACCATGGCATATGTACAGACAATAGACCGCAAACACCATACAGTGCAGACATCCAACAGTATAGCAATGTACTGGCAGATATGTCCGGACCACTGGTGTGTGCATACCTGGCCGTCCTGTGTTTCAGTGTGTGAGCATGCCCAGTATGACTGTTGCCCATGTTGTAGACTGACAATGCCGTCATGTGTGTGAGCATGCAAAGTATGGTCAACTGTATTGCATGTGTCACATGTCCAGATAGTTAGTACTGTGTTGCTGACCCCTCCGTTCTACACAGACAGGTGACATGCTGTGTCTGCAGGGTAGTTAATGGTCATGTGGCATTGACAGATGCTACATGTCTGTATAGCATGGGGGGACATGCAACCACAGTCCTAAACTGCACTGCAGGTGGTGCACATGACTCTCACATGTGTAGGTGTGATGGGGGACACAGCCAACAGTTGCACACATCTGCCACTAGTGTACTGGTCTGCCGGGTACTCCATGTCAGTGTGTGGACCTACCTAAATTGCTGATTGGAGGGATACCCGGGTACGTCAGTTCCCAGCATTAATTACCTGCACAGTGGTGTTGAACATCCTATTACACATCCTACATCAAACAGCCTGGCCTGCTGTCGTCTGTGTGTGTCATACAGGGTTGGGGTCAGTCACTGGGCATATCCATAGGCCATCGTATATCATTTGTCTGTATTGGTCCACATCTGTCCAGCTGCATGGAACGTGTGTGGGCTGTACAGACACAGATGATGGTCAGCCCATAATCTGCACTACAGGCTACCATTGTGACCCCCGTATGTGCTACAGAGGTCATGGTGCCACTATGGATGTGTACTGTCTGCTTACCTAACATTTGGCCACTACAGTCACTTGTATGCTCACATACATACCAGAGCAATGGGTAAGTACACATTCTAATACAACCGCCACTTGTTAGGTCAATAGACATACCCTGGTTGTGTTACAGACTTGAGGACAGTGCTGGAGTGCTGCCTATGTTGGATGCACACAGTGCACCTCCCATATATGGCCGAGCACAGGTACTGTCATGTTTGGCATCCATTGTACTGTGTGCAGGTCAGTGAGGGAAAATCTGTGGGTACCTACTGTGTCAGTGCATATTCCGTGTGTTGCCTCTTTGCCAAGGACAGGTCATACTGTGCACGGGCTGTCGCTGACTGTGCCCTACACAGGTAGTTCCTTCACCAAGTCACACTGTGCCTGTACAGGCCTTGGCAGTGGTGTTGGACTCTGTGGCCCTGCCCCATGCTGCTTCTGCTGCAACTGTTACTGCAGGCTAACATTGTGTAGCATAGCAAATAACACAACAACATGTATGCATGTAGCTTGTGAATACTGCAGAGCCCCTACAGATGTGTCCGGATACCAGAACTGTGAACTGAGCATCCCAAACACATGCACATATATATGTCTTGCCTGTGCATCCGCCTCAGAATGGTGTGAGTGTTCAGGTGTGTGTGCATTGCTGATGGGTGTTATAAGCCACTACACCAGTGTTTACCTAGCATCCCCCACTGGGAGACTGTAGGGGATGTCCACATAGGCATTGGTGTGCTACAGCTGTGTCAGATGCCATATATCGGGCACATCACAGCTTCCAGGGCAGACAGCACACACATTCAAACTTATGCCCTGGCCATCGCATAGGGCCTAGCTGTTGGAGGGTATGCCCCTGCACTGACGTAGGCCCTACCCTGCTCCCCGGGTGCTGCTACGTGTGCAAGCTATAGCATCCAGTACCCCAGGGTACTCATCCATGTGGTGGAACAGATTCATATTGCTGGTCCACTAATCATGTATGTGGAGGACCTGTACGTGCTCACCAGCATGTGTTGACATGGCATCTGTGAAGTGGTGCAATACTCTGGATGCAGATGCCTGTGAGATACCCATGATATCCCCAGTTGTGCTGTGTGAGGGACCTGTGGCTAGTACACCTAGGACAACACATCCCATGGTATCCACTGTGATGTGTTCCCCTCGTCCTGTGTGATGTGTTAGGCACAGGTCAACAAGCTGCTGTAGGAGGTCTCTGTCCACCCCATAGTGCTCCAACATCCCCAGCCCGTGGAGACCCTGGTAAGTCACCCTCGGTCAATAATGTCTTATGTCACCCCAGTAAGGGTTGTTTGGCAGCATACACATCTGCACTGCCCCAGCTCCCTACACATGTTGGTATATGTTGCCTGCTGCAGCCCGTGTCATTTGGTTGGACTGTGTCGTGAAATGTCCCTGCAGGTATACACCAGTGGTGTAGAGTGTGGATGAAACGTGTGTATGCTGCTTGCTCGCATTAGTGTACTGTTCATGTGCGGGCTGGCCATGTTATCAGCTGATTGTGCTGATCAACACCTGTTTGTGCAGCCTGGACACCCTGACTACCCCACCATTGATGTCATCCCTCCCAACATCACTAGGCAGGTATAGACACACCCCTAGCTTAGGTTTGCTAAGGCAGGAGCACTCCCGAGGCAAAGTTCTACAATGTGCATACAGTATGCCTGACCCCCCTCCCATGCTATCAACTATATGCGAGACTTGCACCTGGCTGACTACACACATACACTCCAGGGACCAGCAGCACACCCTGGTGATAAATGTGATACACCATAGACAACCTCATCTGCATTGTATAGTCTTCTAATGAATAGTTATATGACCCATAACGAACCTCCAACATATTAACCACTGCTCAGTGTCACTCAGATCCACACACAACTGGCAACAGGTGCCTTACCATCACCATATTCAATGTCCCATGGTCTTCCCAGCAACAAAATAACCGGTGTCTACACGACAACAACCCATGGCCCTGCACACCACAGACAATGTGCATTAACACCACGCCATGGCAGATATACATAGATCCGAGGTTATCATGTACAGATCATCTGGCACAAATAGTCAATAGTGCTGAAGTCCCCATACATATGTTCACATCTATGTCCACCTCTACATCTACATATATCACGTATATTATTTGTAGACATATATACATGGACATATATATATGTATATATACATACACACATATACATGTACACATATGTAGATATGGCATTTATGTCACAACAGTGAACCACATGACAGCAATGTATTAGACAGGAATGGAAAGGAAACCACGTGCCACCTGCATCATGTAGTGTTGTTAATATCAAGGCACGTGTGTTATGTTGCATCACATGGGTCAGACCATAGCAAGGGTAAGAGTAGGGCTGCTGGCAGTTACTCACCAGACCTATTGGTGACTGTATGTGTTGACAAATCAGTGTCTTGGCAGAATATGTGGGCTGTGGACATTAAATAGTTCAGCAACAAAAAAAAATGGACACATCCTGCAGCTAGCCACCCACAGACAACAACACATACGTATAACTACCAAACACACACCTGCCATGCCCTGGAATCGAGCATCTACCTGTCTAGTCTACCACACTACAGCATTATGCAGTAACAGAATGCGCTACTGAGTTCAGGCATCACCACACTCCCACAGGCATACTTCTAGGAGGATGACATCATCCACAAAGGCAAAGACGCCGACAGGGAATGTATGTGGTGTGAGCCATCTAAAAGCATTACTCTGTCCCCAGACAGCTGGAAACACACAGGCACACACCTGGCAGGGCTGGGAGTCGAACATACACCTCACTACCTTATCACACTACAGCATTACACAGTTACAGAACACGCTACTGAGATTACTGAACACAGCACTCCCAGAGGCATACATCTAGGTGGGTGACATCATCCGCAAAGGCAAAGATGCCGATAGGGAATGTATGTGGTGTGAACCATCTAAAAACATTACTCTGTCCCCAGGCAGCTGGAAACACAGGCACACACCTGGCAGGGCTGGGAGTCGAACATACACCTAACTACCTTATCACACTACAACAATACGCAGTTACACAACGCGCTACCGAGATTACTGAACACAGCACTCCCAGAGGCATACTTCTAGGTGGGTGACATCATCCGCAAAGGCAGAGACGCTGATAGGGAATGTATGTGGTGTGAGCTGTCTAAAAGCATTACTCTGTCCCCAGGCAGCTGGGAACACACACACACACACACACACACACACACACACACACACACACACACACACACACACACAGGCACACACCTGGCAGGGCTGGGAGTCAAACATACACCTAACTACCTTATCACACTACAGCATTACGCAGTTACAGAACGCGCTACCGAGGTTACTGAACACAGCACTCCCAGAGGCATACTTCTAGGTGGGTGACATCATCTGCAAAGGCAGAGATGCCGATAGGGAATGTATGTGGTGTGAGCCATCTAAAAGCATCACTCTGTCCCCAGGCAGCTGGTAACACACACACACACACAGACACACACACACACACACTTGGCAGGGCTACGAGTTGAACATACACCTAACTACCTTATCACACTACAGCATTACGCAGTTACAGAACGAGCTACCAAGATTACTGAACACAGCATTCCCAGAGGCATATTTCTAGGTGGGTGACATAATCCGCAAAGGCAGAGACGCCGCCGATAGGGAATGTATGTGGTGTGAGCCGTCTAACAGCATTACTCTGTCCACAGGCAGCTGGAAACACACACACACACACACACACACACACACACACACACACCTGGCAGGGCTGGGAGTCAAACATACACCTAACTACCTTATCACACTACAGCATTACGCAGTTACAGAACGCGCTACCGAGATTACTGAACACAGCACTCCCAGAGGCATACTTCTAGGTGGGTGATATCATCCGGAAAGGCAAAGATGCCGATAGGGAATGTATGTGGTGTGAGCCGTCTAACAGCATTGCTCTGTCCCCAGGCAGCTGGAAACACACACACACACACACACACACACACACACACACACACACACACACACACACTCACCTGGCAGGGCTGGGAGTCGAACACACACCTAACTACCTTATCACACTACAGCATTACGCAGTTACAGAATGTGCTACCGAGATTACTGAACACAGCACTACCAGAGGCATACTTCTAGGTGGGTAACATCATCCGCAAAGGCAGAGACGCTGATAGGGAATGTATAGAGAGTGAGCAGTCTGCAAGCATATTACTGTCCCAAGGTAGACGTAGACACACACACAGCAGTGGTGTGATCGGGGTAACTGAATATCTATGGAGCACTACAACAACACTACATGGATACGGGAAGCACCACAGACAGTACACCCTTCAAGATAGTCAACCAGTGTGTTCAATGTAGGCATCCATCGTGACATTGTAAATAGACATCTGTTGCCTGGATGACCACCATCGCTATACAGGATGTCAATGGCCATGCCCATACACAGAGGCACATCACCGATACAAGGTGTCACTGGGCATGCCCACATGCTTAGTATCACACGTCCGTTTGGAATGTACTGTGTGTCCATCTAGACAACGGCGTACTTGGCATGCTCACACACTTTGCAGTTGCAAAGGGCTGTCTTGCATGCACACGGATTCTAAACACAGAAGGGCACAGTTTGGAATGTACTGTGTGTCCATCTACACAATGGCGTACTGGGCAAGCTCACACACTTAGCAATTGCAAAGGGCCGTCTTGCATGCACACGGATTCTAAACACAGAAGGGCACGGTTTGGTGTCTTGCATGCACATGGATTCTAAAAACAGAAGGACGCAGTTTGGAATGTACTGTGTGTCCATCTACACAACGGCGTACTGGGCATGCTCACACACTTAGCAGTTGCAAAGGGCCATTTTGCATGCACACGGATTTTAAACACGGAAGGGCACAGTATGGTGTTACTGTCCCCACATACATGAAGGCCACTCACATGTACTGACCAGTACACACTCAGGAGCCATCACAGATGTCTCAGGTGCAGATCACAGAGGTACACACCGCAGTCTACAATGTAGCCCTCAGACATCACCATGTCGTTGGACCAGCAATAAACAGCCATACATTACCACAACACTGTGTGACTCATGACCAGTGGACTGTACATAGGTCTACAGCAACTGTGCAGACTACACATGCACTGGCAGGGTTCCATCATGTGTTATGCATTGAAATGATACCACTGTAATAACCAGGTCAGCTCTACACATACCAGGGGCCCTGGGTCTTACACAGCTGTGACAGATGACTGTCGCTGTACACCCAAGAACACACATGTTTGGATATGACATACATGTAATTGCAGTGGATATGTGCATGGACCACACACACAACACATATGTACATAGCATAGCTTTTGCTGTCCTCCATGCAGACAAGTGGCTACAGCAATCACACGCACTCAAATGGAAGGTGGGTCCATGGCTGTTGAATGCTAACAGTACATGAGGTAGCAATGTTGACCGAGGACACATTCCCTCTGTACTAGTTACCCATGACACCCATCATATCATACAACAGTCCATGTGTTATATATGTCATCACACATGTCCACCAATTGCAATGCATACAAACATGGCTACATGACAGGCATGTAGGACCAACACACATGTACAACTTGTAGTGCGCATGCAGCTACCATGTATGTGCAGTAGCTGATGTATGTAACTCATCTGTGCCTAACTACAACATGCAGTTGAAATGCAGTTCCATTATTGACACCTGTATATAGTGACATACTGACAGTATGGTAAGATGTACATCAGGTATGGATGGATATGTACATAAAATGGTGATCCACCTGTGCAGATGGATGTTTGCCAAGGACGGCTGACAGGTGTGCCACATGCCATCCTACTATTACATGTGCAAACAGTACGCTATGTTACTGTTACTTGATGGTGAAGACATAAAACGTACACAGAGGTCAGGTGTTACTGACTGTACGTCACTTGACATCTGTAACACTTACATCCTCCCATGTGCATATAGCAGCACAATTGCCAGACATAGCGTTGGTACACATAATGCAGCTAATACTGCTGCATGTCTGTCAGACGTATCATCATCATATAGCAGGTGTATCATTCACAGTACTGCCATGTGTGTTTGCTTGTGTGATCATATATGCCACATATGGTGGGGAATACATCCCAATTGTTACACACCCTTGTACACTGTTGTAGAGATCTGTACATACTGCAGTGTGGAAAGCATGACGTAGGCAGGGGTGGTGTGTGTATTACACACATCAGCTATCCGTATGTGGATGACATTTGTGGTATCCACAGTGTGTGTGTGTGTGTGTGTGTGTGTGTGTGTGTGTGTGTGTGTGTGTGTGTGTGTGTGTATGTATGTATGGCTGTCTGGACCATGGAGTGCGGGTGTATGCTACCATACAGAACACACAGGATCCCTAACCCCTCATGGTAATGCAGTCTGCTACCCTGTTGATGCCATCGGTCTCAGCCGTACTGGCTACCTGTACATGTTCTTACTCTGTGTCGTGTGGGTGCACAGTACTGTGAGGGTGATGACCACATAGGCAGGGGTCCTCACCTCAACACTATGGGGTGTGCATTATAGTGTTGTTGACTCCGTGAGTGTGGGCATGTTCCTGTAATGTGACAGGGTAATACTGCTACACAGTGAGGCCTCATGCTATCAAGTGGCCTCTAACGTTATCATCGGCCAGACTGCTGTGTACAACCCCTGCACCATGTCAACATACCTGTGATGTGACCTGGTATGGATTTCATGTCTCTAGCCACTGTAGCCTATTAAACTGCCCACATGGTTCTGGATCAGTATATGTGTGGATATCTGTGGTATGTTAGCCTTTCCAACCATCAGGGTGAGGCTACGTATAGCATGCTGATATTGCCATACATGCCTGTGATTACTCCACAGTTACACATGGGAGACTGCAAACACTGCTACCTGTAGGCACATGCAAGTAGACCATAAGGAGGGAATCAGGGCATCATTACCAACATGCTGTTACTGTTGTTACTGAGACACATACTGTGAACATATAACAGTGCCTGCTAAACCTGTACTACATGGTATGTCTGGTGCGTGTTAACAGTACACAACAAATGTAATATACACTTATCTCACTATTCTGTTCACCCTGTGCATCAGACCATTTGAGTATGTCCCTGCACCAATGGTGTGGATGACAGGGATGCAGCACAGGCTTCATCATATACACAGGGTGATAATGTTTGCCAGGGGCATAGGCTGCACCAATGGATGACATCATGTGTGGGTAAGGGCCGGTGATATGATTGGACATGTCAGTTCAGTATGCATGTGGGTGTCGTGGTGACCTACAGATGTGTTTGCTGTGTCCGTGTATGTGTGCACACAGTTCTGCCTTTTGTGAGGCCTACACAGGGGTATTATTGACAGCTCCAAATTGTACAGACCAGGTTGTACAGCTCACTGTGTCTGGCCACGGCCACGTGACCTGTGCCTGCCAGTGGTTGCATGGGCACTACCAGGCAGAGGTACAGATTGGCTACTGTCCGACGACACATGTCCACTGGAACTGTGTCCCCGCTGGGAACGTCCAGGGCCACATCCACGTGGTCTGCTGTGTCCATGTATAGACAGCGCAGCACCAGCTGCACTGCTACTGGCACTATGGGAGCGGGCATGTGAGGTGGCACACTCACGTTGACCTGCACTGTGGTGTAGCTGGCCTACATCCACTTGGCCTATGCCTCACTCCTACCAGATGTTCCAGCACTGACAGCTCATGCTCGCGGATTGCCATGTCATGGTCAAGGAATCTGACCATGTCATGCAATCGCCTGTCCACAACATCAGCAATCTGCTGTTGAGCATTTGCCAATGCCTGGATGTTGTTGTTTAGGGTACGGATAGCAACCCTCTGCAGCCTCTGCCCTTCTCTGTTCTGCTGTTCAGCACGTGCCTAAGTCACCATTACAGTCTGGAACATGCATCTGGTGATACCAGCTGCTGCGCTCTGTCCTGCAGGTGCATGTCTGCCAGAGGTCCTCCTACGAGCAGCACCAGCCACATGCCTGTGTGGCACATCTGCAGTCATTACACTGACACCATGGTGTAGAGACACAACTTCTGTAGCCACCACACATTCCAATTCCACGCTAACAGACACTGACTGTCCTTCCTCTATGGCCACTGGTGATGCGGTATGTGTTGACAGCAGAACAGTGTGCAAGGAAGAGGGGGACATAGCTGGGATGACAACCATTGGCACAGATTCTGCCCCTGACAACCCTGCCTGTACCTCATGCATATGTTCATCACTGCTAGTATCTGTGGGGACACTAACATCAGATGGACCGCAGGAGGGTAACGCACCTACATCACCTGTGAATGCAAAGAAAGACTCTAAATTACAATAGACACACACACACACACACACACACACACACACACACACACACACACACACACACACACACAGACACACCCACACACACCCACACACACCCACACACAGACATACACACAGACACACACACACCATGCATGTGATTTGACAGATGGCATGCAGCATGCCTGTGATACAGCAGACAGCATGCAGCTCAGACATTAATAGTGTTAGTTAGCATACCTCCCTGGGGTGCACACTACAGTAAGCAGGTGTCATATCATTAGCCAATTAGTTCACACAATCATGGTAGTATGCATGCATCCCCGTGATACACCATGTGGACCAGAACAGGATAACAGTACACATGGCTGACGTGACCTTGACATGTAATCTGCTGATGTGTGAATTAACATGCATACATGTCTGACACAATGGTGTCCTGACACATGTACAGCGTCATAATGGGCATCACATTGTGGTGTTGTCTGTATGCCCTACAGATAGAATGCATGTTTAGCAAATGTGCATGAGCATGGAAGGGTAGTGTGAGCCGTCTACATTGCTATAGAGTGTGAGGTACAGACACTGTGCCATTACATGGCATCATGAGGTGTCTATATTGCTATACAGTGCATAATATGTACACATTGCATAGCCATAACTGCATGCATACCCATGACATAACTATGGATAGTGACCCACGATGCAGAGGTGTATACACAACAAACCATGTTTTGTCATATGACAGGTCACTGGAGGACCTACAGATGACACCCCTGCACAACTACTACAGAGTCTTAGCTGCCTGGCAGCTATGTCCACACATAGCAGACTTGTCAATTCACCATGTCCCACATGACATTGATGTTACCACACACACGAGGTGCACAGCTAACGGTGATGTCCTACAGCAGCAAGGGAAATGTACAGTATCTGTGGCCTGATGTGGTGTCATTGTCTGTGGAAGCTGTAGAGGTGACTACTGTCATGCTATGACACAGTCGTGATGTTCAATACATCTTATATAGTAGACTTCAGTGACACCTCCACTAGCTGTGCACAGGCTTTTAGGATGTCCAGTGTACCACATCAACTGTATAATCAGTCAACTAAGGCTATAATTGGAACATGTGTGGACAATGTGCAACAGGGTGTATACACATCACATCTACTGTGTGGCTACGTATCTCAGGCCATCCCCCATGGCCATGTGTGCACATGCGTTGGCCAAATGTGTGTGATAGCCATCAATCTCACATGTCTGTGTTGTCCCATATGACATACACCCATAGATGTCGGATATGTCACCATCCAAAGGGCTATGCAGACAATGGGTTGTATGTTTGGTATGTGGGGTATGGGTTATGGGATAGTGTGACAATATTGCAGCCAGAACACTACGTGTCTGGGACATGTCAGATGGCACATCACAATGTGTGCACCCATTGCAAGGGCATATAACACAATGGTGACTCCTGTAGGTTGCCCATATCACAGCTCACTGTGTGGTACTGTGTGTGTACCACACGTGTTGTTCCAATGTATAGTACATATGCCTACATTGTACAACACCTCCACCGTTGTATGCACAGCTGTCCACACATGTAGCAATGACGAATACTGTGGTGTCATGTTGGTGTATCATTTTATTTGTATATATTGCACATGGGTGGCCAGTGTGAATGATGGGTGATGCGACCTGTATATCGTGACTGGACCGAACATCATGTGTAAAGGTGTTAACTGGCCACATGGTGAATAGATCTATGCTTTAACATGCCTGATACTAATGACAGTCTCACCTGCAACGGACTGATGTCTGTGTGGCATGCCAGAGGTACCTGTATAGGGGTGACACAGCAGTTTGAACATTATCCATGACTGTATGACAGCCACAGGGTGCACTGTGCATGTTAACACATTCGCCTGTACAATAGCATATAGTATGCACATGTGTGCATACACAGGGTAGCATACTGTAGTATGCAGCATGTGTGTAAACATACCTTGCATATGATGTTACATTACATAATGTACAGTGACACATGCAACTAAATGGTATATAATAGCCATATGTGCAGTAGTGACTTACCAGGCAACTCCAGGCTCATTGGTTGGGAGATACCCACCTCCACGATGGCAGCTAGTGTTTGAGGATGCTGTTCTGAGGGTGTCCCCAGACTGGCCAGTAGCTCCTCAGTGTGTGTGAGTGGGGGCTGGGTTGGTGACCCACCACCTGTTCCACCTTGTTCCCTGGCAATTGCAGTGGCACGCTGTTTTGCATGTCGTATCAAGTCCATGCAGTGTCTGCGCACCTGCTGGTAGGTGCGGTTATGGCCACCCACATCATTCAACCTCCTGCGAAGATCCTGCCACAGGTCATCACGCTGCTGGGCATGCTGTGGTACATGGCTGAACAACACCTCATAGTTCTCGTGGAGGTACGGGATGAGGACATCATCCTCCTGGCAGCTGTACACTGGGAGGCGTGTACGAGGCATTATCTGTAAGACATAATGATGATGACAGGTCACAGTATCAGAGATGTACAGAGATACTGCTGCACATACATTTCTAGTAAATCTAGTACATCTGCACAGTTATCTTTGCAAATCATCATGACACTGATATGACTGACATGTTTGTGTCACACACATGTAACACCCGTTATGCATTGGATAGCATCACCATATATGTGTGTCACCTCATTACATTGTTCATAATCCATGTGAATGCTGTCTTGATGTGGGCATGTGTGTTCGCCTGCACTGGTGTTCTTACCTATCAGCACATGCCTGGATGTGTCCACGGTAATGCTGTTGACCTTGATGCTGTGTATATGTCACATATGAACAAATACACTGCCTTAATGGACTTGAGCAGTGACAATGCACACATACACATGGAAACCTTTACATGCATGTGTTTTGCCATATACATCTACACGGCACTGTACAGCTGTTCAACATCCTGCCACGGTTCGCCTGTGTTGCACATGTGATAGACATGGGACAATGACTAGTCGGACTTCATTCGCAGGGATGGTTATCAACTATAGCATGTGTGGGCTAGGTTTCCTAGCTGTATCCGGCAGCCATTTTGCCACCACAAGGTGCATCAGTGCCGCATTACTGATCCAGACAGTTGATACTACATCTACCATGCGGCCATCACACCATGTATGACAGAGATGACATGTGCAGCTTTGATGGACAGGGTTGTATGGTATGGTGGGAGTATGTCACATGTATGGCACAGGGATCTGTCCAGCATGTGGCGATCCTAGTAGTAAGATGGTGGCTGTCCATGACGTATGTCTTTCAGATCAGGATATGGACATGTAGCATGTCCAACATCATAGTGTAGCACATGTCTTTATGCAAGGTAGACAGCATGCTGCATAGTGGAGGTGAGGATTGTGAAGGCTGGTATCGCCCAGCCACGCATGGCCAATACCCCTTAAAGGTGATATGTGATCCAATATTGGTCAGCCGAGTGCTGTGTATGCCTGTCCAATGCTCTCCTTGCTCATGGATGCACCCTGTCATGACATGGGTACCTCGTATGACTACCTAAGGGTCCTGGAGATGTCACCAACTCAGGGAGGTGAAATGCACAGCACCATCCCTTACACAGTGTCCATAATGTTGACCGCAGCCTAGGTGGTAGTTAATGGGTACAGGGATATTCACCTAGCAGTGACAATGCTGATATCATCCATCACATATGTCACACACCTCACCCACACAGCCCATTCTGTATGTTGTTCACAACACTGAGACAGCTATTGCTCATAGGTCATGGCCATTCACATCCTTCATACACAGATGCCTCACATTTGTCTGTGCATTATGGGCTACAATGAGGGTGGAGTACAACACATTAACCCTGTTTTACTGTAGCTGGCAGTGGTGTGATATGCACATGTCACTCTGGCACCTTTTGTAGTGTTGATTCTGTCAACAGGCCACTGGTAGAACACTCCTGTGGCATACAAAGGTATATGCAGTCAAACATCCGTACTGTCATGTACATCTGTACTGCTAACATCTACATTGATAATGGTTCATGGACTTGCAGACCATACTCAGCAGGGTTATAGTGCGGTGCCACCAATTATGAATGTCGTCACCACTTGTGGGTTGATATTATCCAACACCCTATCTGTATTGTATTTCCATGCTCAGCACTTGTGCAGAACTTGTGAGCACTTCATGAGCTACTGATTAATATAGCACCCATTCCACACCATTTCTCACAAGTACATTGTCTGTCCTGACATTTCAAGCTTGCTTACAGTACAACAGCTGTTGTACACACGTAACTCACATATCTTGTGAGACATGGTTGTATATATAGGCATGTTCAACTGTCACGTACCATTGCTATTGCCTGTCTATATGATGAATATGTTGTACATGTGGCAATAGAGCAATTATCTCATGTACACAGTCAATGCTCACCTCCCAACATACGACACTACAGCCTTTGGGAGATGAACATATGCAGTCCTGCTGGGGGTAATGCTGTCACCAACCCTGACTGCACCTGACAATCATGTGGGGATGTGTAACATTCGCAACACACCCCACTCATCACATAGTCTCACAAGATCTCCACCACCACAGGTCATACATATGAGTACAACTTGTGCAGTACCTCTCCATACTCTGTGTAGGCATCAAAGGTAGCCCCCATCACCAAACACAACAACAATAACTTATAGCCCACAGACTCATGTGTGCCCATCACATACAGCCAATAGGGTGTTATAACATACACAACACACCTGTCATAGGTGACTCTGTAGGCGGTCACACTGATGTTCCACTCAGCAGGCTACACAAGGCAATAGTCGCTTACATCTTGCTATCAGGTAACTGGTTCTGCAACATAACCTATGCACCCATGTCACACCCCACCAGGTACAATTTGACTGTCATTCTCCATGTTAGTGTGACTGCCCTCAGATGCAACTTCACAGACTACATGTGCAGGGACATGCAATAGCTCACTGGTCTTGTAGCCCTAAAGGAATGGGCCAAGCCCTGGGGAGCATTATGCATTCATCCGGACCCAATGCCACTGTACAATGACTGACTGTGTCACTTCAACAGTTTCCTATGCTTCTGCTGTCATTCCACAGGCATCTGTCCACTTTGACTGACATGGTCAACAAAACACAATGCTTTGGCACAGCTGAGCTGCACCTGTCAGCCCTGGGAGTACAGATAACATGTAAGGCTCTTGTTGCTTCTATGCTGCCTGTCTTGCGCAGTTTCCAATAACATTCACCACCAGAACGGGAACAGGCAAGCAGAACATAGGGTCATGTGACGCAATGCTGGAAATCTTCATCTCTGACGCACGCAAACCAGGCACTCCTTATAATGGACCACTTCAATATCTCTGCAGTGACTGGGACCTGCCTCTAGGCTCTGCAGAGCACACCTGCAATGACAGGTTATACACAGACCATACCTTTCAGTTATGTAGCCTGGACCAGCACACCCACGGCTGAGGTGTTCCCATATTCCACTATGTTGTACACACATCCTGGCTAGTTACTTAGCACAATGCATCAGAGGTGCTCCACGTGCAACTAACTGTGGCCAGAACTGCTATACACATTGTAACAAGCTATGGATTCAACAACATACCCCACGGTTACCAGACCTCATTTCTTGGTGTTCTGGACAGTAGGGCTCAGACAGGTACTACTGATGTGAGACTGACACTACCCCACACTTAACTGGGATAGCCACTCGTACCGACACATTAGGCCAAAGCTGTCCGGGATTCATAACCTCCACTCGGCTGGATCAACCCATATACACCACCTCCAAGACCAACAATATCCTTGACATAGACACTACCAACATGTGACTGGTGTTCCACACCTGGAGTTATCCCCTCATTGGTGGATTCTGAACATATGCTAATCACCCTTGTTATCCGCATCCTGGCACCACACCCTTCATGGCATACACAGTACAAGAGTACTACAACGCCTACTACAGATGTCTTATGACAGCAGTAGTTAAGGTCATGACACCTGTGCAGATGGACACTGCACATACAAACGCTGAAACATACCCCAGTGCCCTTCATTAGCACTTACACGACTGCATGGATCATGCTATTCCACACAGAGCCATGATGGTACCCACCAGATAACGGATGCCACTCTGTGGGGTCCAGTTCCATGGACATAGTTTACAACAGGTGGAGGCTGTTGCAAAGTGGAGTACAATCCCATGGGTGGGGTAGCTCACTGGTCAGCCTCAGTAGGGCTACAGGATCCCTCATCACATACTCCGAAACTGGCTACGTAAACATTACTGCGACACATTCCAGAGTGTACCACAAGGCATTATGGAGGTATGTCAGTAGTCAATGGCAATACCCACATCTTCTCTGACATACAGCAGTTACTCAGGAACATTACAGAACTAGGTGATGTTGGCAACATGCTGGCGGATGGGTTCAATGCTAACATTGCACCCTCTCACTCCCTACAGGGCCACAATCCATGCAGAAACATTGCGGTGTCCCTGCGGTCACACCTACACAGTACTAACCTGCACTCTATATGGCCTGGAACAATGGCCCCATGTGACCGTCCAACATCCCAGGCTGTGATTTACACAAACCTCTGAACGACATGTCTCCCCACTTGGCTACCATATTCAGTAATAGCCTTGTATCAGACATTGTGGCCCCTGAATGACACACAGCAACAGTTATCACACTCCACACAGGTGGCACCACAAT
The DNA here is from genome assembly GCF_019279795.1 of Protopterus annectens. Taxonomy (NCBI): domain Eukaryota; kingdom Metazoa; phylum Chordata; order Ceratodontiformes; family Protopteridae; genus Protopterus; species Protopterus annectens. The sequence continues at coordinate 1,871,141,439 of NC_056741.1, read as the reverse complement.
GCATGAAGGGGACTATTGCCCTACACACCTGACTGGACAGTTCTGCAAGGCTATGGGGCACATCATCATGGAAGTCATTCACAGAGACATTGGTGGGCTCCATTCCTTAGATGCCACCCAGGTTGGACTTGTTAGGGCCAGAGCATGGCTCCTACACCTGGTGGACTCCTTTCATACAGTTACCAGGGTAGTTGATGATGGTAAGAGGGTCCACACAGCCTACATTGTCCTCTCATTGCCTTGCAGCACCGTTCTCCATTCTGGGATTGACAACATACACATCCACCTGCACATCGACCCCTTTGTCTCAGGATGCTATGCAAAGTGGCTCACGGACAGGACACACACAATGAGGGTAGCATACCATAGTACTTACTGTATTTCAGTTACACTTGGCGTACCATAGTCCTCAGTCATAGGGTCCCTCATGTTCGTATATATGCTTCCCTGAGGTACAGGCTAACACAGAGGGACTTTGCCTGCCTAGCTTTACAGACAACTGCATACAAAGCGCCATGATTGATCCACCAGCTGATACCTCCATAAGGGTGTCACTGTGACGGATACCTGATATCAATATCATGGCCTCAAGCTGCATGACACAAGGTGCATGAACATCCCCTTTGCATTACACCATTCACCCACTGACTATCACATAGGCGGTAGTCCCTACATACATGTCTCATTGTACGTACTTGTAGTACACACGTATCTCGCACCCACTCCTTTGATAACCATATTTTCACTGTAGAGTGGATATCCTTCTATGTGGCCACACTTATCTGTACTGGGTTTGTAGCTGGAACATAGGCACCCATTGTACCTCTGAACTCCAGATGTATACACACATTCAAGGGTACAACACCCCGTTTAGGGTGTACCTTACACAACAGCTACAGCTTTACATACCACAACATTAACACGCCATGACGTTTATTGAGCTCCGACGGTTGAAGTATGTGGCAGAACTACGGACACCACGTCTGTACACATAAGCGTACTACATACTCAGGGGTGCCCTCTGCTGAACAGACAGGGCCCATGTCCACAGCAATATTCATGGATATACTCCACATACGCGACATAAGCAAAAGCCACTGTGAGCAACATGCTCATGGATATGTGCACATATGCAATGATGAGTGGGATGTGCTTCAGGGTTACATTCCCAAACCAGACACTCACCATGCTTTGGAACATGATTCCTATGTACATCACGCAGGGACACTCAGTAGCACTGTTCATGTGATACCTCACTTGGTGGATGGGAGACACATGTACGCCAGGGATCACTGCAGTGGCTGTACTGTGCAGGTAACACATGGCTCTGCTCTTCACAGACAGGACACTACCCTAGAGAGGTGCCGCTGGTGTGAACACTGTAGTTGTGCTTACACAGACTTGCCAGACTGCATAGTACCCCACTATGAACCTGTGAAGCTATTACATGTCATTTGTGCATGGTTAATTGAATAGCCCTTCCATTTAGATTAGCTACCATGCTAGTACAGTGTCCCATGACGACAAGCCATATGTATGCTGTTATTGTATATTGTACATGCCAATGGACGATACCTTTGGTATGCATGATATGCCTGTTATGCTGTGTAGAATATCTGACATATCTACCTACAATACTGTACATTACACATATTTTACATAGTATCCCATAATGCAAAGCATACTTGCACAGTGGGACCACCTTCGACATGTCATTGTCGTTATATGCCCACACACATGCCTACTGTGACGGTATATCAACATATACTATCCCCTGATATGGCACGTACATGTTGGACATACCCTACCACTGACGGCGGGTGGTATGGAATTGTTTTGTTTAAAGCCCTCATGTAGCATCCCTTGTGGTGTCTGTGATGTTTATCTTGTGGCCCACTGCAGGACACACAATTTCTACAAGCATTACTATGCTCAGTAAGACATCACTACATAATACCTTTTCCCACTTTATGCATTGTGGACACTTTTAATTAATACAAAACAGGCTATACATACACTAACATAATTAATACATAACAGGTTATACATACACTTACATACCGAGTGTTCTACATACCTTGTTATCATTCCGGACTTTTGTAACTATCTCTCTTACACTGTTTAAACAGTTCTATGGTATGAGCACATGGTTTGAATGTCTGGCAAGTCATCCTTATATATGTCGATACCTGTAACATGTGGTTTCCTGCCACCAATTGCTGTTCCTGAGTGACTTATTACTTGCACATCAGCTGTGCAGCTACTCCATTCGCCAATTACGTGGCAATAGTGGGGTATAATTGAATTCTCCACTTGGGCATTGCCCATTTGCCCTACCTTAGGGGAGATAGCCTGTATTGTGTTTTGTTCTGTGAAATTGCAACCGCTATGTGTAGAGACACGTATAGTTTGGAGTCATGTCCCCCGTGGATTGTGTGTGATGGCTAGAGTATGTGGTTCTACATGTGAGTGTACCTGTCATACCAACCATCTGATAAGGGACTATTGCAAACAAAACCTGTAACATCACATTTGTTCCATTATACAATGGCTACGATTTCACATGGCGCCTTTAAACGTGTCTCTCACAAGGTATGTTAACGCTTCTGCAGATGTAATTGACTGACTGGATGTTTGTGCTGTAATTACAGTCTGTATTGCTATAGTTGCGTGTGTGGGGGATGTAGGTGGGTGTACGTAGCATATACAGGTTTGTGGGGCTTGCATTTCTACATATTCCATATATGTGTGTATGGGCTCCTTCCCTAATTAAAGAGCTATCAGTTAGTAGACTTTTGTTATGGGATTATACATTGGGCCATTGTTAATTGGTTTCTATATAGTATGCAGGTGAGGTTGATACTTCCATACCTCCGGAATTACAGCGATATGTAAAGGGATGTTACTAACAGACAGCTGTCCCGTGTATTTCTGTCCCAGATATTTGCAGTCATTGCAGTTGTGTTGGTAACTGAACCTCTTTGGCATGGGTTGCCACCTTTTCAAATGGACATTGTGGGACACTTGCGGGACACACATCGGTGTTTACAGGCCCACACATACTCATGGTCAGTACACAGGATAGCACATACTTTTATCCTCAATACATAGTTATTGTTGTAGGACTTTGGCTACTTATCATATTGCATGTAACATTTACGTTTCTTACATACAGGCATAACAATTTAATGCAACTATTACATAATATATGGGACATAATAATGTCCTTCAATCTCGGACAGTTGCCCTTTGTAATGTTTTATGTCAGGACACAACTGCCCAGGGAGGGGCTGTTCCTTCTAATGTGGGACAGGTGGCATCCATATGCTTATGGCTAGCTATAACCACACCTACCATAATGATCTACCTCCGAGTTGGCACTAACAGACACATGATGCAGACACACACACACACATCACAGTCACACGGAAACACACACGGCACCCTCAACACACACATACACAGACTACGGCAATCACAAACACAGTTGAACACAGTACCGTCGTGGACCGCAACACCGGCAGCGGTAACTAAATGTCCCTTCTTATCGAGATAATATTACTTGTGGTACTAGTGTTCCGGTACGGTGTTCTTTCGGTCTTTCAGCCTCGTGGTTACACGTGTCGGTATGTGACACATTCCATAGTTGGCGGTGTCCTATTTATTTGTACCTCCAAGGTTTTATGAACGTTGTTGATCTATCTATATATTTGCAGATATCGGTGAATCTGTATATATCAACATATATCTCTCTATCACCCTTTCTATCTGTATTATATCTATGTATATATGTATGTATGTATATATATATATATATATATATATATATATATATATATATATATATATATATATATATATATATATATATATATATATATATATATATATATATATATATATATATATATATATATCTGTCAGGGAAAGTGACAGGCAAACTACACCTTTCATTGTGTACTTGTCGGTGTATACTGTTTCCTGGACTCCGCACGTTTGTGCCTGAACCTGCCACATTACACACCTGCCATAGGTACATCTTGGCTACTATAGTGTTACGTGATTGTATACATGATTGCGTATTCTACTCCTGGCAGTGGTCATTTTTACCCCTCAGAGCAGGCGCTATTAGTACAGGGGTGAATAATGCTGGTTTCACCTGTTCTGGACATCATTGACTGTGATCTGAGCGATATTCAGAGAAGTTTGGCCCTGTTTCATGCATATCCGTATACTCATATTTAAACAACGCTTACCAGCACTGGACAACACATATTCCCACTAATGTGTGCTAAACATGATCTGATGACCTGCATCCGACATGCATTATTCGTGCCTTCGGGATTACGTTACATGCCTTGCAGGATGTGGGACCAGGAACATGCACGACGGTCACTGCATTTACCACTTGGGCATTTGGGATTTGTACACGTGTTATGGCGTTTTGTATGTGGAGTATACTATGGCTGTTACTCCATACTGTACTCACATGGGTAACTCAGTTAGTTTACATATGGATGAGTCCAATTACTGGTATGTCCATGTGATGTTTACTGGATGTGCTCCAGCACTGGGTATGTATATCACAGTAAGCCACACACGATAATGTGCTACACCTTCAAACGAATGTAGGTGGAGCATGCTGGGGTGACGAATACCTGTCATGGATACACCCCATGCCTTGACACAACATCCATGATTACATTATGTGGAGCCCCTCATTAACGCAGCAGGGAATCCATGCAGAGTGTGTGCAGAACAATGCTTACACACATGTGATCCCAAGATTGCCTCTGCTCCACAGAGCGACAGTTGGTTACTCGATGTTGTGGCGACAGCAGACACTGTTTGCCTCATTTGGTGTATGGCCTCTGACAATCGGGCATGTACCTACCGATGTACCTAAGAACCTATACACACAGCACCAACATCTGCTGATAGGCGCATGTACTGTTCAGGTGTTGACATTCCTTGTTCCAATAGCTGTTGTGTGTACAATGTTTGAGGGATGCCTATGTAGGATTCACATAGTGGGCCACCTATACATTATAGGTTCATAGGTTCATACTAGGCTATCTGCCCTAGGGCATTTATAAGCCTAGCCAGAATGTGTTTGGCTTTCGCCACCCATTTTAAATTTATTTTGCTATGCCCTTTTTCGAGGTTAGTATACTGTGCCTCTGTCTAACAGTGACACAGAAGTGATACGCGGGGTAAACCTACGATCTCCCATCCACTCATCAAGATTCCTCTTGAAGAGAGTCAATGAGGGACTCTGCCTAACCTGGACTGGAATTTTATTCCAGAGTGAAGGGAGCCTCTGGGTTATGAATCTATATCCCTCCAGCATGTCCTATTTATTTCAGTGCTGAGGTTCAAGTCTCTCGAGCACGTAGCTTGATGGGATTTGGATTTTCTGAGGTGCAGCATGTCCATTAATTCTGGGTTGGACATGGCTTTATACATCAGGCACAGATCGCCTCTGAACAGGCGGTATACCACTGAGTAGAGCTGGAGTTTCTTTAACCGGGCAGCATATGGCATCTGTTTGAGCCCTTTGATCCTCTTGGTGAGGTACTTTTGGGGTCTTTCCAGTTGCTGCAGGTGTCTGGTAAGGTACATCCCAAAAGGGGCATTGTACTCAATTATGGGCCTGATGAGGGATGAGTATAGAGGCACGATGACGTCCCCTGATCTAGATGTGAACCCCTTCATGATTATGTGGGCTATATAAAATGTTTTTCTAACCACTTTGGCCACGTGGTTGTCAAATGAGAGATTGCTATCAACTTGGGTCCCCAGGTCCCTAATTACTTCTTCTGTACTTAATGGATTACCACCTATGTGGTAATTTGTGGGCACTTTGTTTTTGCCAAAGGGGATGACTATACACTTTTTGGCATTTAGCTTGAGGCCATGGCTCTGGCACCAGTTGTCTGTTTCTATGAGGCCCTTTTGGAGGATGCTGGTGTCAGCTGGAGAGTCGATTATGGTGCCCAGTTTGCAGTCATCTGTGAACTTGGTCAGCCACAGTCCTTCCGTGTTGGCCTGTACCTCCGAGAAATATATACCAAACAGGAGAGGTCCCAGGACTGAGCCTTGTGGGATGCCACTTGTAACTGGTTTGGAGTCTGACATGGCTCCAGCAATTCTAACCATGTGGGTTCTGTCCTTGAGCCAGTTTGCAATCCATCTAGTGACATAGGGGTTTATATTTAAGCTGGTGAGCTTATCTATAATGCCAGTGGGTATTGTATCAAAGGCGTTTGCGAGGTCCAGGTAGGCTGTGTGGACCACCTTCCCCTCGTCAATGGCCTTGGTGACTGTTTCAAAGAAATCAGTCAGGTTTAAGAGACAGGATCTGCCCTTAACAAAGCCGAACTGGGTAGGATCCAGTGTTTGTAGGTCCCCAATATCTTTATTTATGAGGTCCATGATGATCCTTTCCATAGCTTTGCAGACCAAGCTAGTCAGGCTTATGGGGCGATAGTTTCCAGGATCCGTTGAGGCACCACCTTTATGGAGAGGGACCACTGTTGCTGTACGCCACTCTTTGGGCACATATCCTGTAGTAAGGCTGAGAATGAACAGTAGTTTTATGTTTGGGTTTAGCTCTTCTTGGAGTTCATGTAGGATGCAGCCCGGGACACCATCTGGTCCCATTGATGCTGTGTTTTTTGCTTTGGAGAGGGCGGCTCTTACCTGAGCATCTGATTACAATTTACAGGTGGTCGTGTGTATGTGCCATCCATTTTACTGTGTGTGCAGGTGGAGAGGTGTGTCAGTCCATAGGGGTCTACACTGTCAGAGTATGTGCTATACGTTCCCTCTTTGTCAAGGCGTAGGCATATTGGGCATGCCTTTGTCTACCTACTGGGGCTGGCACAGGATGTTCATGGTCTGAATCCCTCTGTGCCTGTGATGGCCTTGGCAATTGCAGTGGGCTATGAGGGCCTTCACCATTTTGTCCCTGCTGCAGCTGTTTCCGCAGGATCATGTTATGTAGCATGGCACATAATATAAAGATGTGGACACATGTGCCTGGAGAGTACTGCAAGGCTCCACCAGATGTTTCCAAGCAATGGAACCGTGATTTCAGCATCCCGAACACACACTCTGTGATGATTCTGGTTTGTGAGTGTGCCTCATTATGGTGTTCATGCATGGGTGTGTGTGCATTTCTGATGGGAGTCATCATTCACGGCTCCAATGCATAGCCAACATCCCCCACAAGGTGGCCATGTGGGATGTCCCCCCTGACAAATGCCTGATACAGCTATGAGGCATGCCAGGTATGGGAGTCATGGTAGCTTCCAGGGCTGCCAGCACACACATCCGTGATAATGCCCTGGGCATTGCACACAACCTGGCAGTTGATGGAGTGGAATTCCTTGTGGTTTATGTAGTGCCTACCATGCTCACTGGGTGGTGACTTGATATGTATGTGCGTGCAGTCTATCGCACCCAGTACCTCCAGGTAGTGTGCCACATGGTGGAAGTGACGCATATTGCTGGTCAACTCCTCCTGAGTTCGGGGGAAGTATATATGCTCATTGGCATGTGGTAACATGGCATCCAGGAACCGGTGTGGTACCCTGGATGCTGATGCCTGTGAGATCCCCATTATATCTCCAGTTGGCCTTTGAAAGGAACCTGTGGCTAGTATTCGCAAGCTTACACATACCTTCATGTCTACTGGGATGGGTTCCCCTCTGTTGTTTCTGGTTCTCAGGCGTGGCCGGCACAGCTCAACTATTTGCTGTAAGATGTCCCTGTCCACCCTGTAATGCTCTACTATCTCCAGATCATGTAGCTCCTGGTAGGTTACCCTTGGTCTGAACACTCTTCTCCTCTTCCAGGGCCTGTGGTGGTTGTCAGCATAATCCTCCACAACACCGTCAGTCTCTAACACATGGTGATGAATCACAGCTATGGCAGCTCCCAACATGTACATTTTAAAAGTTCCCCGTGTGTTTACACCTATGGTGCAGTGTTTGGGAATACACAGGTGTGTGTAGGGTGCTTTCACACTTTATACTATTGTGCTGTGAACACCGATGATGTCATAGGGTGTGTATGTACGATCGTAGCTACAGGGTATCTTATGTGTTTTACTACAGGGACTACTATTGTGGTGCCTTTGGTGTTGAATTACATTTGGCTGCCGTGGATTACCTCTTGCCCTTCCCTTTACATTTCTTCACGTTTCACCTACAATTTTCTGGCATGCATCCCAGAAGCCTGCTTTTATTTGTACTTCCCTAGACCTGGCTTATCTTGCGTAATGTGTTCTATTGCCGGTCTACTGTAGGTTTGCTTTGCTCTGCTATGACAGTTCTCCTTTCTTTGCAATCCGATGCCTCCCCTATCCTGTTTTTCAGGTTTCTGAGAGCAGACTTGTCAGCTGCCGTCAATTGCACACTGTGAGTTAATAGGTGTTAATTGCTCAGTAGTACTCCAATTACCCTACTGCGGCATTTCCTTCTTTTCTTCCCCCGACCTTCCTGTTTGTGCTATGGTTCGCTGCGCGTGCATCCACTTACCGGGTTTCGGGCATGTTTTTTTCCCTGTACACATGCTCTTTTGGGCACCATGTGTGCTCTCAGCTAAATGATTCTATACCTACCTCCCCACCCCTGTCCTGCAGCTTTGCTTAGCAATGGCCAGGCCAGATTTTCATTGCTCCAATGTGCTTACAGCTATGGTGGCACACCCCACTGATGATGTCATGTTTACCTCTGGGCCACTCCTCAGTGTTATAGCGTTGCGCTGTATGGTACATCCTTAATCCGGCGGGATGTTTGCGATTCAGTATTACCTGCCTCATTTGCATGGCATTGACTACTAATTCATAGTTACTGCGCCGAACACTGTCACAGACCCTTAGCAACCCTTGCAGCTTGGTTGTGGTGTACAATGCATACCATTGCATATTATGGTGAAATCCTGATTTGTATTACATTGCGATTTTATGACACTTGTATATATTTTCTTTGTGTTCCAGTTTGCGCACACATGCCCTGTGGTTGTACTTTGCATTATTGTGAACATGACATTAAATGTTTTTTTTAGGTGTTGTGCATCTTTTCTTATGCCATTGGCTGTGTATTTAGCCATTGGCGTATGTTAACTTTGTAATACATGAGTCTGGTCCGCTTCCATAGCTCCGATATTCTGTTTGGGAAAATGTAAACCATGTTTTTTGGTTTACATTTCCGTGGGCTTACGCTACATCTGCACCACTTCATGAATCACTATTTACCTTCATTTGCATGGTGCAGTACTGTGCATGGGGTGATTAGCATACCTAAGCCGAGGGCTGCACAGTTCTGGTGTACGCTGGTAGTGCACGTGGAATTGGATCGTACCTGAATTGCTCGACGGCCATATTTGGTGTTATACTGCCTACGCTACGCCTGCACCTGGTGCAAGCTTCATGAATCCCGGGGTTAGTTTATTTAGCCTCCTGTGTTCAGTGTTATAAATTTTATGTTGGTAAAACCAACCGCCATCTCAAAACTAGGATTAGGGACCATCTATATTGCACAAAATGGGGAGAAGAATATAGTGCATTGGCTAAACATACTATATCTATGGGGAATGAACACACGTTCTTATTCCAAGTACTTCATGTACAATATGCCAATAAAAGATTTGGTGATTTCGCAAATGATGCAGAACTAGCAGAACTAAAATGGATTTTTAGGCTCGGAGCCCATAGAGGGTATGGGCTGAATGATACACTATCCCTGTTATCTGTCTTAAGAAATGAGAATATTAAGAAATGAGTTTACATGGCATAGGTTTTATGAAAACTTTTTATAATTATGTTTTAGCATGTTATTGAACCTGTATTTTATGTTAATTTGATTCATTATATGAATGAACAATGGTTTTAAATATATATGTACCTTTAAACATTTTGGAGGGAAACTGGTTTGTGTTGATTGGGTATGGTATAAAAACTGAGTCTTTTGTTAAGTGTTATGATGTGCTTGAGAAAGTAATTTTTTTATGAAAGCACAGTACATTTTTTGTGGAATTGGAATAATAAACAGACTTGTGGAATCTTTAACAGTGTGCCTGTTTCCATACCTTGGGATTTTTTCTGATTTATATCTTTGGATTTTGCTCACTTTGGTATGGGACATTTTTTTGCATATATATATATATATATATATATATATATATATATATATATATATATATATATATATATATCTTGTTCGTTGTTCATGAGAATGCAACTGTTGTTTTTCTGAGAAATGTCTGAAATTCACTTGTTACTATAAATGTACCATGGTGGAGCTTTTCTCCCTTGGTCATTGCTGAATATGGGCACTGCCAATTTGGACTTTCCCGGTCAACAAAGACAAATAAATAAATATTATGCATTAAGAGTTCTGTACATAACCAGTCATATTCCATTATCTATATCATTGCTTGCACATATGGCAAAGTGGCCATGACACGTGCATTCAGTTGTTATGCGTGGCTGCATGCATTAGTTTTTGCTGCAGAGCAAAACTGCAGATATACTTTGCTATAGCAGCATCTTCAGTTTTGAAAGGTAGCTGATACTTTTTGCACCACACTTGAAATACCCGGTCAACAAATGTAAAATAAATAAATAAATAAATAAATAAATGTGTGTCTATTATGCACATTTGTATGTGCGTAGCCCTATTTGGTGGCTTTAGAAGAGGCACATCACATTACTGATGTACAGTTATCATGCTGTGATTACAGTAGGCTGACATCACTGTGTAGTGCACAGAACCATAATAGAAATCACTGTACATGTTGTACTGGTACAAGTAGCTGTAGCACATCAGGAATGCTACATATGCACAAGGGTTTTGTACATGCAGTGGGCATGAGAAATATCCACAGATGCTTATGGAATTCTGTCATTTCAGTAGCATTTCCTTCAGTGTCCAATGATTATGCAGAGATGACTCAGTGCAATGACAGGAACATTTAAGCTGCATCCTTGTCAGAGCACTAATATTTATTTCAGTAATTTTTAAGTTTTCTCTATGGTTAGTGGGCAGATGTTTGCCTCCTACCTGTATGGTTGGTGGTTCTGTCCTTGAGATTTGCATCTCTAGATATTTCTTACTTATAGCCTATTCCATTATGAACATGTCTAGAAGTGCAAATCTAGGACATGAATGCATGTTTGTCTGTACTATGGCATCTATTTTGGACAGGTATTGCTTCACATTATATACCATGCCATCAAGCATCCCTTATCTCCCAGTGAGGTGCTCAGATATTGTTGTCATCTCTGAAGCAATGATGTTGTGTGCATTGTGGAATAATTTTTATCTTTGTTAGCATGGAGGTCCATGTGTATCTTGCACTCCTCCCTTGTTTTGCTACCTTCCTGTTCCCCCTAGTGTCCTGTTTCCATGCTTAATGACTGTGTACAACCTCCCCTTCCTTTGTATTATACCACCATGTGTTTGCAATTTGGGGTGTACTTTATGTGATATGTTTCTGATTCTTCTCCACGACTTGCCAGCAGTTCCTCATTCCTTCTGTTCTCCAAAAATAAAAAAAAAAGCCTATCTCCACAAAAAACATGTTGATGCCCTTCTGTCACTCCCTGTGACCTTTATTTCCCCCTTTATTCTATGTGGGTCTCCCCTCTTTACTCTAACCTAACTTCTACTGTCCTACTTCTCCCACTCTTTGGGGGAGTATTATGTTTGCTGCCCCATACATCCCACTACCTACATTATTTTATACATACAAAATTATGTGAAGATGGTGATGGGCCATATCTAGCTACATCATCAAGCAAATGTTGACTTTTTAATGCCCTAAACTACCCAACAAAATCAGCAAACTTTACAATATTGTACATAAATATGTATTCACATATTAATGTCATATACTTATGTACTTAAGTTGTCTGCTCAGAATTTCCAGTTGTCTGCCTATGTATGTGACCTTTATTATATGTGTTCATTATTTAATGTACACATACTTCTTTATCATCTGCAGCACATTTTTGTGTCGTTTTACTACCTGTATGCCTTTTCCAAAGATCACTGCTATTTCCTTTGTAGTGTTCCATTCTGTATACATCATGTTTTTGTTTTAGTCTTCATTGTTGTACATAATTAGGAGCACATCCACATCTTAACTTCGGTACTCACCTATTATTACTTGCCCCTATGGTAATTCTGCATTGTTTCTCATTTATGTGTTACATTGCTCAGCATGCATCTTATGCTTTACATGGTGCAGTCCATAGGGTTGCACCGATCTTTTAGATCCTGGCAATATGACAGCAGTTCTTATCAGCTGGGGGTACTTGAGAGTGTAAATACCTAACATTATGAAAAACAAATGTCAATTATGGTATTAAAGGATTGATTACACTGGTCCAACTAGTTCAAGCAGGAGCAGAGGTGGTCAGAAAATATTGCTTAAAACAATCTATCTGGCCTGTTTGCCGAATTATGGCAGGTTGCAGATATGGTGGATCTTAGGAAAACTGATTTTAATAGGACCTAACAAACTGCCATAGGTACCAAATTATTAGAATTACAATAATGTAGATAAGACTCATTGCTAGAGATTCTTCTTCTTTCGGCTTTTCCTGGTTAGGGGTCACCACAGCGGATCACCTTGTCCGCTCATGATTGGCAGTGGAGTTTTACAGTGTCGAGTTGCCAGCCCGGCACCCAACCTTCCACAGAAAGCACACACATGCACACACTCACATCTAGGGCCAATTTAGAGTGTCCAATCCACCTGAAGCATATCTTTGGGATGTGGGAGGAAACCGGAGCACTCGGAGGAAACCCACGCAACCACAGGGAGGACATGCAGACTCCGCACAGAAGGCACCCCAGCTAAGGATTGAACCGGAGAACCTCTTGCTGGGAGGTGGCAATGCTAACCACTGCACCACCATGGCAGCATTTATTGCTAGAGATTACTAGATTATTTATTGTTGTTTTCTTCTTTTCTTTAGTCTGTTATAACACAGCTGAGAAGGTGATCTGCAATGACTTTTTGTCCTGGCAGAAGAATACATGTGACTTGTTTTAATATGGAAAAAAGTGGCATGCTTGTAATAGACAAATTCTGACAAGCTGCACTTAAGAAACACACTACTTAGAAGAGTCCAGGGTAACTGGAGATCCCAATCTTATTGTAAGCATAATAATTATATATGCACATTGAATACTTAATACCTCATTCACCTTAATTTGTTGCAGAGCACTTGAGCAGCTAGAATGTTCGTCATCTAAAACTCCTCTATCGAGATTATCAAGTACACCCTTGAGTAGAGTGCAGAACCCTAGAATAATTATCCGTAAATGCACCAGAGTGTTTAAGCCTCTCCACTACCCTAGCCATTGGTCACTGAGGTAACCATGACTGATATTATTTATTTATTAATTGTGGTAAGTGATGGCTTAACAGGAAATCATCAGTGAGATATACCTATATTTTAAAACAGCTCTGCTTGGAGGAACACTGTTCTGTCGATATACTTTATATGTTGTACCTCATGCTAAAAAGCCAAAATGAACATGCCAGCTAAATGTACTTATTTAAAGGTATGTTTCTCAAAATGTGAAATGTTACATGTAATAGCATGCATTGCAGTTCCCAGTCTGTAGCACATTGTTGCTTATGTAGTTAAACTTTAGAGCTTTTGCTTACACTAACAGATAGTAACCTGCATGCTTTATTTGCATGCATCTTACTAAGTTTATATGCATAGTTGCAGAGGCAATATTTTTATGTGTTCAGCTGTCTTCAAGAGTACTGCTATATCAGATGTCAGCATGTGGAGAAAATGGTAGAGGCAACTCCATTTTGTGATGCAGACACTTTTTGCTGGCTACTGCTTTTCTATAGACATATGTAGTCAAACTATAAAAAGAAGCTGTTTGCATTTGTGCATTTGTCATTGTCTAAGACAGCTTACAACTGCATCATATTCTGAAGTCCCTGAAGAAGATGTTGTCATTCTAAATCTATATGGATCAAAAAATAACATCTTGCTTGTTTCGATTTAAACCTCTGAAACATATCACAAATGAGACTTGCCAGTAATTGAAAGAAAAGTATAGTCTGGTCAAAAGAAAGGGATGTTAACATTTAAACAAAGTTTTGTGATGTCTAAACAGCAACCGTATAACCAAATGGCACATGTTAAAATAAAATCCTCTCTGACCACAACCCTTCCCTGCATTCTCCACTCATTAATATAATGAATGCTGAGGGAGCATCATTAGATGATTAATGAGAAAAAAATCTCTTCCAGGGAACGAGTGTCTGCCATTTCTTTTCAGTTGATGATTTCATTCAGCTGTCTGGTTGTCAGTCAGACAACTGACCAACCTTAAAAAAGAAAGACATTATTATTAAATGCTTCTTTCCGTCGCTGCAGTATACCATGCATGCAGAAAGCAAGTTGCCACTTTACTCAGCCCAGGCAGTGGGCATCTTACAACACAGTCCGATGCCTTACAGAGATATCACAAAATAATACTAAATAGGCACAGTTTACACTTTTCACAACATTAATACAAGATGCTTGCACTGTTTTGAAATAGTAAAGCTGAAAATTCATTTTAACTTGTATGTTTCTGTAATCAAAAATTGTATATCACTTCCAGTGCTCTTTAGTCTATTCATTTTTTACTTTAATGAACAGACATGGGTCAATTAAAATATACTTAGTTACCTCATGAGCAGGCAAGATCAGTTATTACAGTAAAACTTCATAAGCAAGTGTTTTTCTTCATTCATTTAAAAAGAGATAAATATTGATTGCAGAGTCTTAAGTGGTATATTAAAACACCTACATGTAGCTAAATGTTCTGCATTTTTAAATCAATGGCTATGCCTGAAAAGTACTCTGTTCTGTGTGGAAAGGGAAAAAGATTGCTAAAGGTCTGAATACTAAATTAGAAAGAACAACTAAAAAACAACTTGAATTACATATGAGATTAGTGGCAAAGGGAGGATTTAGAATATTTTTATATGCTTAGTTTATATATACAAGCTGATTTTATAGGATAACTGTGTATTTCAACACAGTTACTAATGATATCAGCTTAACTTGTTGTATTGTATAGAATAATTTTATAGTAAAGCTGTGAATTCAACAAGATATATAAAATATATACTGTAATACATTTATTCAAAAGTAGAACACATGTTAAAAGTCTATTGCTTTCCTGCTGAACAAAGCCCATTTAATAGTTCTTAACCATTTTCTTTATCCATGACGTGAGTGATGAGAACTTTGAAATATTGTAAATGTAGTTCAGCTGCCTAATGAATGACATTGTGGTCAGTCCCAGAATAAACCATTTTATATTATGACTCTAATGTGCCAGTCATTCTAAAGATTTCTTTTATGGCGAAACTACAGCTGATCTTATTAAAATTAAATGTTTGTGGCTTTCTACATTTCTTTTTAAGGCATATGACCAATTAGCATTGTATGTGAGACTTGCAAATTGAGGGTAAGTTTCTTCAATTATTTTTATAATATACTGAAGTAGATACATATGAACAAGAGTAATTCATCTATCCAATGAGAATATTTTATTTCTTAACTTCTAACTTTACCTTTTCATCATTCACACATGCAACACATTATAGGAAATGATCAGGCTGTAATGAACTAAACTGTATGTTCACACTCATTTTCCATAGGAATGCTGATCTGAAAATATTACATTGCTTATTGGCTATGCAAGTTTATGCAAACAAAACCATCATTTATGAAATCAAATTTAATATCACTTTATAGTTTAACACTTAAAGTATTGTATATTTATTCTGTAAGGAAAGGTTTGTATTACCATATGAAAGTTTTGCCAGCAAACAGAAAAACAATATCAGCTTACTGTTTTTGTAACCATTTTCTAATGTTTCTAAGCAGAGCCATGAGGGTAATAATGTATGTGGAAAAACTAGCACTATTTGGGAAGGCTTCAAATCCTCATTGATGACATATTCATAGAGTACTGAAGTAATCTTGGTTATGTTCAGTCAGTCCCAGTTTCTTTTATGTTTTGCAGATTTTGTAAATGAATATCTCTGTATTTTAATGAGTTCCAATCTGTTATGCATTTAAAAGTCAAAGGCAGAAACTGAAGTGGTTTCTAACATGAAACAAAAGAAATAATATCCTTTTGGGATGAATTTTGGTGGTAATGAAAGATGAGGAACTGATGGCACCGGAAAGTGAAACACTCAACTTATCCACAGGTCAAATGCAGCGTGGGCTTACAAAGGAAATGATGGCAGTGTTTACTGAAATACAGACTGAGAATATGAGTCATGCCTGCTGCACTGAAGTAAATATCAAGTATAAATATTGTTTTACATGAAAAACATTTTGTTCTTTGTTGAATAATATTAAATATAATGTAAGCATTCAGAAATGCAACAGTTTTATAACTAGGAAACCCTGGATTAAGTTTACTTCCTTTAACAAAATCATTATAATGCTTGCATAATAAAAAAATAAATGTTTCCATAATCATCAAACCATCTGCCTATTAAAACACTGCTTGACATCCTTTGATTCTAGTAGTGTGGTTTCAGAAGCTTGCTTGAGCTCTGTAAAACAAACAATTTCTATAAAAGTGCGGCACCACACTGGGTGTCCCTGAGACAAACAACAACGTGTAAACAATGTACCTATTAAGCACAGGAGGGGGTTATTTTCTGATCCAGTTTCATACAGTACAGATGGTGTTCATGTTGCATATTCCATGCAATAGCATTTACTTTTTCTTGTGTTATGCAATGTATCAGTGAGCAGTACTTTTAGACAAGGGTTTGATCCTCATTGACTCTATTTCATTGGATTGTTCCATCGCACAAATTATCCAACTCGAATAATAAAGCAATAAAGTTAAAAATGAAAAAAAATGCATCTATTTGCTTTCAGTTATTAATAATATTTAAATAAAATTCAATTAAAAAAAATACCTTACTGCAATATATTTTTATCTTTATTACATCTGAAGATTCTCTCACTGGCATACGCTTGAGCACACATCTACATATAAGCATTCCATGAGTCTAATCATGCATTGTGACTTGTGACCTGTAAAATACTTTCTTTTAAATATTTCTGCAAAAAAGAGTTTTAGTTATTAATCTGTAATGTTGCTCTTTTTTATTATAAACTTTTATTTATTACCTATTTTAGATGGCTCTTCTAAACGTGACAGAACTGTATAAACTAGTAATGTTATACATAGTGCACTGTAACAGTTAACCATTCAGTGCCATTCAGGTTATTATACTGTTTTTTTTTGTGTGTGTGTGTGTGTGTGTGTGTGTGTGTGTGTGTGTGTGTGTGTGTGTGTGTGTGCATGTGTGTGCACGCACGCACGTGCGCCCGCACGTAAAAATGTTTATCTCATCTAAAATATTCATGTTACATCTGCTCTGTCCATGTCATCAGTTAAAAAAATTCCACCTCATTCATGATAAAAGATTCATAAAAGATAAATTTCACTCTCTGCGCACACAAAATGCACAGAAACACACAGCTCCCTGAAACAGAACGTATCGCATGGCTTAAATCCTTAAAACTGGTTATATATCAGAATGTAAAAAATAAATAAATAATAAATGAAAAATTAAATAAAAATAAAAAGTAAAACAGAAACCATAACCAGTTAAAAAGATGTTGGCATGCCTTTCAGAAATGACTGAAGTCTATATTTCTAGGCTAAGATTAAACTAATAAAAAGCATCACTAAACTGTAAAAGTAAAATCTATTAACATGCATCTTAGTACACCACTAAAATATATTAAAAAAAAGTTACCTCTGAACTACAGTAGAAAACCATACACAAAAAAGTCTATTCCTAACCCCCTAGAAAATCTGTATAAACCTTTGCTCAATAGATAATTCTTTCTGTTATCATATGCTATTAAAATGTATGGAAACCAGTCATTTAAAGTAAAACAACAGACAGAAGTTGACAAAATAAATAAGTAGCAGCTTGGTTTATGTGATTTAGAAATATTTTATACTGCACGTCTAGGAAACATGATTTAATTTATGAATTTACCTAAGCCTGCAAGTTCTACTTTTATCAACAGACTGTGAGCAGTTCCTTTAAACACATTCAAAGGTCCAACAACAAAAAAAAAAAAAAACCTGAAGCAACTGCCTGCATACAAGAACATGGAGAGCAAAGCCCTGTACAAACCAATAAAAGCCACTGCAAGTTCTACTTTTATCAACAGACTGTGAGCAGTTCCTTTAAAAACATCCAAAGGTCAAAAAAAAAAAAAAAAAAAAACCTGAAGCAACTGCCTACATAAAAAAACATAGAGAGTAGAACCCTGTACAAACCAATAAAAGCCACTGCAAGTTCTACTTTTATCAACAGACTGGGAGCAGTTCCCTTAAACACATTCGAAGGTCCAACAAAAAAAAAAAAGAAAACCTGAAGCAACTGCCTGCATACAAGAACATGGAGAGCGGAACCCCGTACAAACCACTAAATGCCACTGCAAGTTCTACTTTTATCAACAAACTGTGAGCAGTCTAGGTCTATTATAATCTTTTTTCTGTGATACTCCTACTGATTCTTCTGCTGTGCACACTACTGGACCCCCCCTTTTCCCCCAATTTACTGTAACAAATATATACATTTTTCCAAAGCTTTGCATTTATTTTATATTCTTATATTTTATTTATCTTGTATATCACATTTCTTTTATATTCTTATATTTTATTCTCCCATTTATTATAACAAATATATACAGTTTCCCAAAGCTTTACATTTATTTTATATTCTACCTCCCTGATGCTCTACTAAATCTGCTTTTGAATTCATACAGATAAACAGACACCTTTAGGTACTGACCTGGGGTAGCTGGTTGATTGTTTTTCTCTTCTCATAGCTTTCTCCAAGTTCTGGTCCATAGCCACCCGCCTTTCCTTGTTCTCCTATCATTATTCTAGTGTACATTTCCTAGCCCTGTCAAACCTGTTTTCTCACAGCTTTCTGCAAGCCCTGGCTCTTAGCCCCCCCCCCTTCTCTCGGTCTCCTAACATAATCTTATTGTAAGCTTCCCAGCTCTGCCAATCCTGTCTATTCCCTCCCTCTTCCTCTTGAGAGTTTACTTGTTCCTCCCCTGAGCTGTGGTGCCATCTTTAAATACTAAAAACCTCTGCCTGACTACACTCTGTTTCTGTCTGTCCCACGAGCATCCCTCAGTAGTGTGGACAACTGTAAGTACCATTTGTACTTATGATTGTACTTGCATATTGAATCACAAAACCTGATGTGGAAAGGCACCATCCTTTGACTTAGGTTTTCTGCCCTTTGCTCATAGGAATCCCCAGTAGTGTACTCGCTTATACCATATTCCATTGTTTTTTAATTAGTATTCTATTGAGTCAT
Organism: Protopterus annectens; assembly: GCF_019279795.1. NCBI lineage: Eukaryota > Metazoa > Chordata > Ceratodontiformes > Protopteridae > Protopterus > Protopterus annectens. The sequence continues at coordinate 1,871,122,011 of NC_056741.1, read as the reverse complement.
AATTTATTGCACGTCCCTTTCTAAAATGCCTGGCATAACTAAATTATTTTCCTACGTCTCAGTGAACTGCAGCTCCCCATTGGTGCATAAATATTACAAACAAACAGAAAGGTAACATTTAAACCAAAATGATAGGCTGCTCTATTTCTGTAGCTGCAAACGTTCTCACTGATTGTTTTCTATTTGGTGACTGCTGCTCCTCCCAGAAGGTATAACCCACTATGTTTGCCCTTCAGGCTCATTCTGCTCTCCTACCCTGCCCCCAAATTCTACCGGCCCCCACTACCTGTACTTTTATACATCCCCTGACATCTCCCCACCCAACACCTCTCCAATCACAATACACCTAAGCCAAACCCCACCCACCTGTAGAAATACATCACCCAAAACATCCTTCCATCCTACAATGCTCTACATAACATCTCTCCCTATAACCCCATTTGCCCTACTAATCTCTCTCTCTTCTCTTATCTATCTCACACTTTTTCCCAACCCTTGTCATAACTCTCACAAACTCTCCACTACATCTTGCCATCAACCTCACTTCCCATCCTACTCATCCATCTCACATGAACTCTTTACCTCTAACCCAATCTATTTTTTCAAGCCAAAACTGCTCCCATCCCAACCCTCCCTGTACTCCCCTCTTAAATGTGGTACCAGAAAATCACTACTCTCACACAATCCAAGCTACCCTTGGCCAACACACTGTCTCACTCTTCTATTCCACCACACTCTTTCTCACTAGCCAGCAACATCCACCCCAACCCCCGGACCCATCTCTAACATCAATATCACCAAACCCAACACTCAACCCATACACTCAAAGTCCATTTGCCTTATAACACTTAATGCACAAAGCCTAAAAAACAAAATCCCTAACCAATATACCAGGCTCTCCCATAACCACCCTCCCTAACATTACTGCCATTTCTGAAACCTGGCTGAAAACCTATATAAAAGATAGCGAAATCCTACCACCAGGTTTCCAAATCATTCGCAGTGACAGAGCCCACAAAAAAGGAGGTGGAGTAGCAATAATCTACACCATTTCCCATACCATAACTCCCTCCTCCAAAAAAATACCAACCTTTGCCAACGCTGAAATTATAATAGGTTTACTAAAAATAAACAACCACAAGACCATATGTATCACTCCCCTCTATAATCCCACTAGTGATAAAATCAAAACTCTGGAAAACATCCTGTCCTGGTTCTCCTCCAATATAAAAAATGAAACTTATATACTAGGTGATACCAACATCAACTGGAATACTATTAACTCTGAAGCCCCATCCCACAAATCAACCTGTACAACTTCTCCCAACTAATACAATCTCCAATCAGACCAAATAAAGATGGTACCTCTGGTACCATCATTGACTGGATCCTAACAACTCACCCAAACCTTATTACCAAAGCCAGAACATTACCTGATCCTCTCATTGATCACCTACCAGCCTTCACTGACCATCTACTATCTCCACTGCATAAACAACACCACTACATCCAAACCCACAACCTTTCCTCTTTCAACCCTCTAACTTTATCCGAATGCTTAATGCATACTGACTGGTCCCCTCTAAAACCCTTCCTCTAGAAGATGCCGTTTCCTATTTTAACACCCTTCTCAATCAGCAAGCCACCTCTTGAACCAAACACAAAAACCCATCAATGCCCATGGTTATCAAAAGATACTAAACCAACCTTGCACCAAAGGGACAAAAAATGGAAACAATATGAAAAACATAAAAACCCTAACACCTTCCTAGAGTATAAGCAACTACAAAACTCTGAAAAAAACTAATAATTAAAGACCGCAAAGCCCACTACTCCAAACTCCAGTCCTTGCACTCAGCAAATCCCCAAAAATTCTGGGACTCTAGCTCATCCATGCTGCATCCTGGCAACAAAGAAAACCCCTGGCCAGGCCCCAACCTCTCCAACCTTGAAACAGCCAGCCAGTTCAACTCATTCATCATAGACTGCATAGCTAAACTATAAGCCTTCTTCCCACCCCCTCCTCCACCACCACCCCCTCCTGCCCCAACCACCACCCCAATCATCAACCTTCCACCACATCCTTCTACCTCAAACCCATCCCCACAAGCACTATAAAAAGACTTCTCCTCAAACTCAAACCCTGTCCCAATGCACCAGACAACCTTCCACCCACCTTCCTCAAACAATCTGCAGACAGCATTGCCTATCCCATTTGTATTCTTATAAATAGATCCATACAAGAATCATATAGCCCTTCTATCTTGGCACTATGCTTACGTTATCCCCCTTCAAAAAGGTGGCAAAAATACTGATACCACCAACTTCAGGCCTATTGCCATCCTTTCCCGTCTTTCTAAAATACTAGAGAAAACAATACAAGCACAACTCATGTCATACCTAACACTAAACAATCTCCTCTCCCCTACCCAACATGACTTCCGCCCTGGCCACAGCACCATGTCTGCCCTTCTTTCCTTTCTTGAACCATAAACCTCGAACGTGACTCAGGCAATTTCATAACCACACTATTCCTAGATCTGTCTGAGGCCTTGGACATGATCTCACACACCCTACTTATATCCCAACTCTCCACCCTACACCTCTCTCCCACCACCATCGCCTGGTTTTCCAGCTTCTTGTCCAACTGCCAACAAGCTGTCCAATGGAAAACTTCAACCTCCCCCTTCCATCCCCCACCCACAGGTGTCCCACAAGGTTATGTTCTTGGCCCTCTTCTCTTCAACCTATTCATTAACAACTTTCACCAATACATACCAGACTCATCTATAATCGAATATTCAACAATCATCTGTTCAGCTTTCTCCCCCTCCGAGCTCCTAGCAAAAACCCAACTAGCCTTCTTCAAAACAGAAACCTGGATGCAGTCTAACCATCTGGCACTAAATGCAAATAAAACCAAACTAATGTTTTTTTCCCCTACCAAAAACTCCATTGACAAATCCACATTCACCATACATCCATAACAACACCCTCCTTGAAATCGTTCGCAACACCAAGCTTCTTGGCATTATTATTGATGAAGAACTAAAATTTGACACACACATACACTCCACACTCAAGAAAACCTACCAAAAGTTAGGTCTCCACTACAGGCACAACTGCTTCCTAAGCCTGTCTACCCATCAAACTCTTGCATCCACCTTTCTGTTCCCCTATCTTATGTATGGTGCCCCTCTTTTCACCAATCTCCATCTTGGCCTTCGATCCAAACTTGAATCCTGCTACCACAAGATTTCTAAATTTGCAACCAATTCAAAAAACTCATCCCACCACTGCCACTCCCTTCTCACCTTCAGCTGGCTTGAACTACCCAACTACCACACTTACCTACAACTCACCATTGTCAACAATTTCATCTTTAAACCTGCCAACTGCCCAGCTCATGCTACTTCCTTAAAGCCTTACATTCCCAACCACTCACTCAGATCCAAAAAACAAAATCTCCTTCAGGTCCACAAACCTGCATGACCTCCTGGCCATCTACTGCTGTCCCACTCCTTAGCTAAATAGAGGAACTCGCTCCCCACACACCTACACTACTTACCTAACCATACAAATTTCAAATCTCAGCTAGTCTCTCATCTTTCTTACAAATGGGAATGCCCTTGCCACTCTCTAAATTAACCCCCCATTCCACCTTGCACGGACTCATCCAACTACCTCTACTATTACTTCATCCCACCCAAAACAATCCCTCCCCTACCAAAAACAAATGTTCTCTCTAATATCTACTGTACTATATTCTCCAATCTCAAATATACTATTACCCTCTCCATGCATAATATTTTCCTAACCTACTAATGGCTAGTAGCTATATAATTTGAAATGTTAAACCTACAATTGTGTTTATGCCAAAAATATTCACTTTATGTAAATGTTTACATTTTTGTATTGAATTATGTCTTTTCTTTTTTGTAATACTGTGACAAGCCAATTGCAAATATCATGGAGCTTATCTGTAAATGTTTAATTAGCTGTATGAATTATGTCCTTTTGTAACATGTGAAGTGTAACTTCCAATTATTGCGGAGCTTTTCTCCCCGGGCCTCCACTGAAAACAGGCTCTTCTTGGCCCAGTGGACTTGCCCAGTCATCAAACTTAAATAAAATAATAAATAAAAATAAATAAAGATATTTCATTTATGGGATACCAGACCCCACCCCCTACAAATAAACAGATGCAAACAGAGACTCACACACACACACACGCATAAACACACACACATACACACACACACACACACACACACACACACACACACACACACACACACACACACACACACACAAAATAAATAAGACAACATGATACTCTCAGAAGTAATTTTTAAAAAAAAATGCCTGCATATAGAGGTGCTCTGGCAAATTTGTTCGTTATAAGGCATTTTAGGTGTACAAAAGAGTAGGTTTTATATAGGAAGGCTTGAGAAAAAGTGAAAGCTAGTGAAAACCTATTACAGCATCTCATTATTACAGAAAATAAAACCAGCATAAAACATGAAGAAAACAGAAAGTTTCATCTGTGTTATGGCAGAATACTTGAACTAGTACCTGAGGAGGTGCAAACCAGAATTCCAAATGAGTACATTATTTAAAATATAACATCACATAACAGAAACCTCTAAACAAAATGCAGCAAGAAAGGATGGGAAACTATTTTTCACACAGGAAGCAGGACTGAGTAAAACAGAAAAATATTAACATGTTTAAAAATATGAAATCTTCTGTGAAGTTTGATGTTGTATTTAATTCTATATAAGTCAATCTGCTTGAGCAAAAATCAGCAAGAGACCTGGTCCTGCTGTTTTTGCGGTGTAAAATAGAGCAAGACAATATACCTGAGCATATTATTGTATTGGGCATTTAGGATTTTAGAGCTGAACAATAGCCTCAGATATTGTTACATTGTGTGACCAGTTTCTATTTATTTTGTTATTTTTTTTTGTACACAAAAAAATAGGCTCCCTATACAGGCATAAGTCCTTTCTCTCAGAAAAAGCAAGAGTCACTCTTGCACAAAGCCACCTCCTCTCAACTCTATTATACGCAGCACCAATCTTTACCCAAATCAGACAATGTGACCTAGACAAACTAGAATCATGCTACAATAAAATAGCCAAGTTTGCTACTAACTCAACCTATAGAACCCATCACTGTGCTGCACTAAAAGAACTAAAATGGCTTGAGCTACCACAGCTACTTAACTATCACCAGCTGGGCACAGCCTACAATATTCTCAAATATCCTGAAAAAAACCCTCATTATCCAACCTACTTACTATCTATACTACAAACCGATACCTAAGATCCAGTGAAAAATCTCTCCTCTCCATCACCAAGGCTAACAATAATGCAGGGAAAGCGCTCTACTCCCACACCGTTGCCAGAAATTGGAACTCTCTTCCCCTATCTGTGTCCACTGCCCCCTCCACATCCATATTCAAAAACACCCTCAAATCGCACCTTCCTAGTACATGGTTATGCCCTTGTATCACATAACCCTACCCATACTACTATTAACTTCCCAAATTCCTCTCTGATCACATGCTGGAGCTCTGATCCCCTCTAGGCTTGGTCATCTGAAAGGGTACTTTTAATTGTAGAGTCTTACTTGATATATTTTCTTTTCTTACCAAAGTATGACTGACACTGTCTTTTTACCCATGTTCTATATCTTTTACCTGGAGTGTTTTTATTAATTCTTGTTATATTACTATGCTCAGCATACATGATGTAACCTGTTTTGTGTATTATGCTGGATGTACTGTATTTGTATAACTTGATGTTGGAGCTTTTCTCCCCGGGCCTCCGCTGAAAATGGACCTGGTCCAGTCAGAATTTCCCGGTTAACAAATGTAAAATAAAATAAATAAATAAATATTTATTTCACTCAGCTTTATTTACTTGGTAAATCAACTGAATAATCTTACCAGGGTTAACTATGGTCCATTAATTCACAAGTTATGTTACTGAAGATGCTGGAATGTGTACCATTACAACTGTATATCAAATGCAGTGTACCTTAATTTTACACAGTTCAAAAACCTTTGCAACATATAAAAATCATAGCATACATATACAGAGTATGAAAATATTTGCTGCAGCTTTCTCTATTTTTACACAGTGGCATATGCTACACCATGCCATAATATTTATTTTATTTTTTTATTTTACATTTGTTGACCAGGATAGTCCGACTGGATGCATGACCATTTTCAGCAGAGGCCTGGGGAGAAAAGCTCCATGGAATAACAAATCATCATAACATGTCACATATTCCAAATAACAAATATATTATTTACAGAGATTAGATGGGCAGACAATACAAATTACATATAGAATATTTTCAGTGATTAGAAGAGCAAACATTATAACAAATCATCAGGTAGTGTTATTCAGCTAGAAAATCAGATAAAATTACATAGTAGGCTACCTAGCAGAACAAAGAGATATGAGTACATTTGATAACTGTGTATACAATAAACAATGTTAATTTTTGTACATGTGGTCCTCCAAGAAGAAGCTTATCTGGAGCTGACATTAACAGAAGAGACTATGTAACAAAGTAATCTTCTTCAAATATTATGAGTACAAGTTAATTTTTAGGACTGAAACTATGGTGCCGCTTGACATTCCTGTCTTCAAGTTCTAGCATGGTGGGGACTAGGTACAGGGCCATGATAAATCTAATTATCAGCTCCCTTGTGAGTTCTGAGGATCAGAGGGTCATTTGCTGGGCTGTGGATTTCAGCTTCATATTGTGTTAGCAGACTGAACAAGTCAGCACATGACTTCACAGTTTGTAAATGGTGTTATGTACTTCATCTGCAATGTATACCATGGAGAGTATGATATCATTACTGCAGAGTGTGTATATGTGTGTGTGTGCTTGTGTGTGTATGTGTGTGTTTGCAGGTCTCATCACTCACTCTGGTATGTTTATAATAAGTTCTGGTTGCCTTTCTGTTTCTCTCTATTGCAAGATTGTTAGTACAATGTTTCAGGAGTTATTTGGTTACAGTCATTCCTACAGATATATTTAGGAATTGCAAACTATGTCATATTGTAGCAGGAAATGAGCCACACACTTCATGTGGCCACACTGATTCTGACTGTCATCCTTATAGAATGAGTCTCAGCTGGTCTTAGTGTTATATCGTCCCTCAGTTTCAAATTCTGAAAAGACTGACTTTTTAGGGAAATACGTTTTTTAGTGGGTTATAATTCACAGCATTTATATTTAGTGTCACCTCAAATGTAAAACACTTACTGTATTCTGCCCAGTTGAAAGTCTTTTTCTAGGTTTATCACAGTCAGAAAATTATTCATTAATAGGTAATAGTTGTATTTATGAATTAAACTGAGTGTGTCAAAAGTAATAATCATGCAACAAAATGGCACCATGTTCATTAGAACCTGCTTCCTTAATTCCCTCAATACCCCTTTTCCCCATAAAGTTTGTTATTAAGAGTATCACCGTAGTCCTATACTGGTAAATTAAATTCTGTATTTGGTAGTCAACTCATAATAGAAGCAGTGCTAAAGAAGTTGCTTGCATAGAAGGGATATGATTTGTCAATAAATTATACAGCAAATACTAAACACTTCCAAAATAAACAATATAAATGCCATAAACATTTAGAATGCAAATATTTAAACAGTGCATTTAGGTCTACAGTTTACCACATTAACAGCGTAATCATCTTCATGGCAATTACCTTACTTTTTATTTTTATGAATTTCTTTCAGCTCAGACAAAGGCCTGGAGTTGAAAGATATTCATAAGAATGAAACGTAAGGTAGTAGCCATGAACAAAAGTAGAAGCCTGAGCAAAACTGTCATCGGGGCCAAAATTAAATTCATGGCTTTGTGGATTCCCTATGCTCTTCAAAACAATGACTGGAATGTTACAGGATGTAAGACTGCATTTCCATGTAAGGAAATGATATCACAATAGACACCAACTTACAGGCAAATATAATGGTGTCATGTTGTCAGACATCCTCTGTTTCACATTATCATCTCCAAGATTAACTCACACAGTTTTCTACTATATTACTTCAGCTTCCTCATGGAGTTGCTGGTAAATGACATGAATGCATTTGTATGATAATAACATAAAAACAATGTGTAGAACATATAACTTGGACCTTTGCATCAACAGTAATGATTAATCTGAAAAAATCATAAACAAAAACATAATTAGACACATAGTGAAGGAGGACGTTTATTATCCAAAAAATAAGGACATCCGTGCTTATTTGCTTTGATGGCTAGTTAGACATAGTAAATTTTTGTAGTAGACAAACAAGACAATGCAAATAGAAATACATGAAATGCAGTTTATCAAAGAAGGTTAAGTTAAAGTCAAAGTGAAAGTAAACTTTATTGTCAAATGGATCAACGCAGAGGAAAAAGTGCGTATCACTGCATGAAATTTCAATACTCAGGTTCGTATCATATGAATGACAGTTTAGAGAAGGAAGATAGATTAAATTAATAAGAAATTTAAATTAAATAAAAATAAAAAATAAGATACAAAAAAGTAAATAAAGCAAAACAAATTTGAAACCTCTATTTGTATTAGTAACACAACAAATACAACAGCAGGAATAGACTCAGTAAAAATATAAGGATATGCAAAAAACAGTACTATAGTAAATAAAAGAGGCAGACATGTACACTTACCCACCACCAATATATGCCATAAACTTATAGTTCACAGTTTTCCTAGTGCAGATAGAGATGTATGAAGTGAGCTATTCAGAGAGTTTATGTAAACAACAGTGACATATTGCGCACAAATGTTTTACCTATGTAGCACGTTAGGCTATGGGTTTCTTGTTCAGCAGTCTGACAGTGTGTGGGATGAAGCTGTTATGGAATTTGGATGTCCTGCATCTAATTCTTTTGTAGCACTTCCTTGTTGGCAGGAGTTTGAACAGTCCATGAGCTGGATGGTGTATATTCCTCAAATGTTTTTTTGACCCTGCCATAGCTTCTGTTTGAATGTATGTGCTGTAGGGATTGAAGGTTGGAGCCAATGTTTTTATGGCCTGTTTTACAATCTTATCCAGTGCCTTCTAATTAGCTTGAGAGCAGTTTCCATACCAGGCAACCATGTTGTTTGTCAGTACACTCTCAATCGTGGCTCTGTAGAAGGTGAGTAGGACCTGCGGGGGAGGTTATCCCTATGAAGTGTCTTAAGGAAGTGGAGAAGTTGTTGGGCTCTCTTTGTAAGATAGGAAGTGTTTGTGCCCCAACTTACATCTTGTGAGATATGTACCCCAAGGAATTTGGTGCTATTTACTCTTTCCAGTGCAGCACCATTGATGATGATAGGGGTGTGTGGATTTTTCTTCGTCCTAAAATTGCCGATTTCCTTGGTTTTCCCAATGTTTACTGCTAAGTTGTTGTCAGTGCACCAATGAAAGCATTGGTTAACTTCTTCCATGTAAGCTCCCTCATCTTCCTTCTTGATAAGGGCAATAACTGTGGTGTCATCTGCAAATTTGAAGATTCCATTTCACTGCTGCATAGCTATGCAGTCATGTGTTAGAATTGTGAAAAGAAGTGGACTGAGTACCAACATTGTGGGACCCCACTGTTTAGGATGATGCTGTTTGAGTGATGCTTTCCAGCTTGAACTATTTGTGGCCTTTCAGTTAGGAAGTTGAGGATCCAGTTGCATATTGTGTTTTCTATGCCCAGTTTACTCAGCTTAGACATCGGTTATTTAAGCAATAACCCACGCCTGGGTGTGGGTAATGCTGGATTTACCCACGGTTGGTGTGGTTTGGTCACAAGGGTGAAGCCCGAGTGGCCAAACAAAGACAACTGTGGGTAAATCCAGCATTATCCACACCCAGAAGTGGGTTATTGCTATTATGCAATGACATTATTTAAGAAAAAAAATACTTACTTTTCTTAAATAATGGCATTGTATAATGTCTCCGTACTCTGCCCTTCCTCAGCTTTCTGGTATTCTGCGACAGTTCTGATGTACTGCACATGTGTATGCTTGCACAGTACATCAGAGCTGTGGGTGGAAGCAACGGAGAAAGCAAGATCTCTGTTGCTTTTTACAAAGTGTATCGCTATGTTAAAGGAGTTTAACATAGCGAGACAGCTTTAAAAAAAGTAACGGAGAATCTATGTTGCTTTTTTTAAAGCTGCCTCTTTATGTTAAACCCATTTAACATAGCGAGACAGCTTTAAAAAAAGCAACGGAGAAAGGAAGATCTCTGTTACTTTTTTTAAAGCTGTCTCACTATGTTAAACTCCTTTAACATAGCAAGACAGTTTCTAAAAAGCAACAGAGATCTTGCGTTCTCTGTTGCTGTAAAAAAAAAAAGACTTATACGAATGGAAAACGTCTGGGCGACCGGACCTTTTTCCGTTAGTATAAGTCTGATTTACAACTTGCACACTGACCAATCAGCATGCATGTTTTGGAATATTAATGGGGGGGTCGTTGTATAATGTGGAATAACTGTGTTGAAGGTCGAGCTGAAGTCTATGAACAGCATGCATACAGAACAGTCCTTATTTTCCACGTGGTACAAGGTGTGAAAAAGTGTTAAGACTATGGCATCTGGCATCTGCAGTAGAATGATTTGGCCTGTATGAAGTGGAAAACCAAGTAAACTGTTGAAAAACACACAAGTGGCAAAATGCTGACAAGAGAAAACACCTCCAAAACACGATATCTGCACCAACAGCAAACGAAACTAAGTTTATTAAAAATGAGCGCTTTCGGTAGAGAGCATTCTCCCCACCTTCATCAGATAATGATTTTGTTTCAAAAAACATCCTTTTATACACAGCTGATTATTATTTAATTAGTTAACATAGTTACTAATGAGCTGTTAGCTGGATGTATTAAAAACTAAAACTGGCAGCTTTAAACTAAGCTGCACCAAATACATTAAGAGCCATTAATAAAAAATCTATGTACATATATATATATATAAAAATAACATAAATGAATAAATAAATAAATAAGTTATACATGAATACTCATAGCATGGTACGCAAGTTCTGTTCCATAATTAATATTGGAGATGTGATGAATACATGTGTTTAACTATGTGAACATCACCAACATGAATAAATCTTTAAAGAAAATGCAAAAGTTTTTTGGAATTTTACATGAATCCTTTTGAAATTTATACAGAATAACCTATACAAGTGCAGAAAATCACATACATCTATGCATTTTGTGTGCATTACTCTGTTATTGTTATATTGTTTTTATTTTTACTACTGTTATTATTATTATAATCACATTATTGACACTCTTATTAGAGTTTATTTGACTACTAAAAATGATGTGAAAAATGATTAGTGTAAATGATTAATATAAGGAATTGATATAAAGAAAGAAAGAAAGAGAGAAGGAGAGAAGGAATGAAAGCAGCAAACCTAAAAGCATGTACATAACTCAATACCTATTTAATCATATCTAATATATATAAGAAGTATATATATATTTTTTCTCATATATTATATGTATAAAAAGTGTGTATATAAAGTGTGTATATATTTTTATATTTTTTATTTTTTTTATGTTTTTTATATTTTTTATATTTTTATATTTTTATACTAAATGTAAATGGATGTGTACAACAAGTTTTAAATAAAGTGTCCTACCTCTTAAGAGCTTTTAATTTTAAAATGCATTTTATAGACACTATCTCATTTAAACCTGGAAAAATGTATGATGAGGTACGTACTTGCCAAAAGACCTCCTGTTCCTCTAACTCAAGTTGCCAAGGACCTCCCCTAATGGAGGGTTGTACTTGTTGTATGATGGTAAACAAGAAGGAATGGTCGACATGTTGGCTAACATGTTTGGCCAAAGCATTGTTCATGTCCCCAATACTTATGGCATGTATGCGTTTCGATATTCTTTTCTTAACTGGCCTATCGGTTTTACCGATATAAAAGCAGAACACTGTCTGCATGTTGCCACATAGACAACTCCTTTGGATAGGCAGTTGAATTTACCATTTATTCTATACTCTTTCCCTGCCATACGTATACTAGTGCCCACTGAAACAAATTTACATTGTGGGCAACATCCACATTTATTCATACCTTTTACAGTTCTGTTGGGCTTGTGATTAGTTCTTTCTAACATGTTTTTTAAGTTTAGCCCCCTCCTGTAAGTGAATTTAGGTGTTTCACCCACACATTTGGTCAACTCCTGATCTTCCAACAGGACGTTCCAGTTTTTGATAAAAATGTTTTTTATAGCCTTGTAATCCAAACAAAAAGTGAACAGAAAGGAAATATTACCAAAGGAATTAACGTTTGCATTATTGTTTGTTTTAGTTACTATTCTTCCCTCTCTAAGAATAGGCTAAAAATGCCCTGATTCCCTTTTAGTGATTACTTCCTTCCGAATTTTGTCAACAAATAAATTTGGATATCCCCTCAATAAAAACATAGAAGAGATGTTGTCACATTCCCCAAGGAACTCATCCTGCTCAGAGACCATCCTTGCGGCCCTGACAAATTGTCCTTTGACCACACTCCTCTTTTGATGGATGGGATGTGAGCTGGTGAAGTGTAGATACGTATTGGAAAAAGTTGCTTTCCTATAGATGGTTGATTTCAATTTATTTTGTAATACATCTTTCCTTAATTTTACATCTAGAAACGTAATTTCCATGTCATCAAAGGAGTATGTGAATTCCAAAAAATTGGTTGACCTGGTAATACTGTCAATGAACTTTGGTATTAGATCAGATGACCCCTTCCATAAGAAAAACATGTCATCTTGGTACCTAGTGTACCAAGAGACATTCGTTTTATAGAGTGGATTACAAAAAAGGTGTTGGTTCTCCCATTGTGCTAGCACACTGTTTGCAAAAGTGCAACCACAGGGAGAACCCATAGCTATACCTGTAGTTTGAAGGAAGTATGTGTTGTTAAACACTAAATAGTTGTTAGTGAGAATCAAGTCTAAAAGGGTTTCAACTAAATGCATATGGTCTGTTGATGCCCCTTTACTTAACATGAAATCCACAGTCCATTCGACACCTATTTGATGTGGGATGACTGTGTAGAGATCTTTTATGTCAACAACCAGAAATATATTTGATGGATCAAAGGGAATTTTCCCAACATCTTCCAAAAAAACCCAGGAATCCCTACAATTTGGATTTCTGATTTGAGCAGAGGTTTCAAAATGCTGTCAACTAATTTGGCACAAGCAAATGTGATTGACCCCCTACCATCCACAATTGGTCTGAAAGGGGGGTCAATCAAGTCCTTGTGGATCTTAGGTGTGCCAAAAATAGTGGGGATCCTGGGTGCTAACATTGTGATGTACTGTAGGGTGTCATTGTCAATAGTTCCTTCTAAAAACAAATCTCCCAATGCCTCTCTGATCTTACTGTAGGCCCTGTTGACCTCATTGATACTAGCCTGCACATAAGAATTAGAGCTTAAAAGTTGGTTTATTTTACTATCATACACGTGTTGATCCATGAAAATCAACCCACCCCCCTTGTCAGGTGCCATCACCCTGATGTTACATTCATTAAGCATTTGTATAAATGCCAGTTCATCCGAACTTGCATTGGGACAAGATCTGCAGCCATTCCTGCTACCCACATGGTTTCTGTGTGCTAAGTCCCTTAAATCAAGTTCACATGATTTTTCAAAAAAGGCTAGAATTCCTGTTAAAGGTGGGTTGAACACACTCGACACTCTTGATGAACTCAAGAGTGAAGGGGTGTTCCCTAAAGTAAATGCAAGGTTTAATTTCCTGACAAAAAGTTTTAGATCTATGATTGTTTTAACCAAGTCACAGTGTCTATCTGGAATAAATGATAATCCTTTAGCTAGGAAATCAACCACATATGCATTTACATTCAGCACAGTGTAATTGTAAATTTTAAAGTCCCCTGAAGAGTTGTAAAGAATAGAAGGCCCCTGTGATGCCAGTGGTGAAGGACCAGATAGGCCAACATCTACCACATTGGGGGGCCCTAGCGTCTCCGCTGGTTGCCCCTTTTCCTTCTCTGATTGTTCCGTCGATTGTTGTTCATGTTGTTGTTCGACGTTGCATTCACCGGGTGCAAATTCCTGTGAAAATCCTGTTGATTTTCAACATTTCTGACCCCTTCTCTTCCCTGAGGAGTGTTAAAATGTCCATCATTGTTCTGGTTGTTGCCCCCATTATTTCTCAAACGTTCACTTCTTCGAAGTGGTTGTTGATCAACCTCTCCATCAATATTACCAGGTTGAGTCTGAGCTAAGTTGACAGTATCATTCTCATTGGTACCCAAAGTCTGTAACCTCCATTTAGCCACTTGCCCTGGAGGTGGTGGTGGATAGGCTTTGTTGTATAAATTTTAAAAGGATTCATGTAAAATTCCAAAAAAACTTTTGCATTTTCTTTAAAGATTTATTCATGTTGGTGATGTTCACATAGTTAAACACATGTATTTATCACATCTCCAATATTAATTATGGAACAGAACTTGCGTACCATGCTATGAGTATTCATGTATAACTTATTTATTTATTTATTCATTTATGTTATTTTATATATATATATATGTACATGGATTTTTTATTAATGGCTCTTAACGTATTTGGTGCAGCTTAGTTTAAAGCTGCCAGTTTTAGTTTTTAATACATCCAGCTAACAGCTCATTAGTAACTATGTTAACTAATTAAATAATAATCAGCTGTGTATAAAAGGATGTTTTTTGAAACAAAATCATTATCTGATGAAGGTGGGGAGAATGCTCTCTACCGAAAGCGCTCATTTTTAATAAACTTAGTTTCGTTTGCTGTTGGTGCAGATATCGTGTTTTGGAGGTGTTTTCTCTTGTCAGCATTTTGCCACTTGTGTGATTTGGCCTGTATGCAAATTGTAAAGGATTAAATCTAGCAGGCAGGCAGGATAGTATATAATCCTTGACAATTTTTTTGAAACACTTCATCACTACTAAGGTAAGTGCAATTGGCCAGTAATCACTTAGTGATGCTGGAGATGATTTTGTGGGCAGATGGATGATGTCAGTGGTCTTAAAGCATTTGGGCACTTTTTCCTGGCTGAGATATATATTGAAAATGTCTGTGAAGACTGGTGCCAGCTGGTCAGCACAGTTTTTAAGTAGCTTCTCTGGGATCCTATCCAGACCAACTGCTTTGCCTGGATGAACTCTTTGTAGGTTCTTGCGTACTTCTAAGTTGAGGCACAGCGCTGTGGTGTCTTCATTTGTAGGTAGTCTCTCTGGTGATGTTCAGTTCGATTCCTTGAATATGCTGACGTAGATTTTTAGCTTGTTTAAAAAGTCTTGGTTTTCATCACAACACTTGGATGGTGGCTTATAGTCTGTGATGGTTTTGATCCCTCTCTACAGATGCCTGGGATCTTTCTGGTCAGAGACGAGTCTCTGTATTTTTAGACTATAGGCCCATTTTGCTACTTTCACAGCTTTGTTCAAGTTAGCCCTGGTCTTTTTCAAAGCCACTCTGTCTCCTGCCTTAAAGGCAGTATTACGTGCTCTCAGTAATTCATATACCTCAGTGGTGAGTCAGGGTTTTTGGCTGGCTTTGATGGTTATATCCTTCAAGGTAGTGACATCTTCAATACATTTCGTGATGTATCCCACAACTGTTTCAGTGTACTCATCCAAATTAATTCATTAATTTGTGATGGCAGCCTCTTTAAAAAGATTAAAGTCAGTGCATTCAAAGCAGTCTCGTAGAGCCGAGACAGCACTTTCAGGCCAGATCCTTATTTGCTTCCTGAAAGGTTTTCCCTTTACTAGTACTGGTTTATAGGTGGGGATAAGTAGGATAGAAATGTGATCAGAGCTACCCAAGATGGGAGTGGAGGACTGCCTTGAATGCCTGTTTGATATTTGAGTACAGTAGACTTCCTCTTATCCGGCCTCTCTTTAACTGGCCTCCTCTTTAACCAGCCATCAAATTTCTACTGTAGCCGTAGCAAAAGACAACAGAGAAGAACAACACGTCTATCTCATCTGGACAATGCTCAGATCTGCTCTGAGTTACAACAGAATGTCATTAAATATACTGATCCCAAGGATATTGCCAATATCCTGCCAGATCAATTCAGTGTCAGCTTCACCCCCCCTTTCACCCCCTAAATGGCCCCCGGAAGATTGCCAAATTCTGTTAATAATGGCCACGCATGTAAAATACGCACTCTCCAAAGCTAAGAATACAGCATCCATGGGACCAGATGACATCCCAGGCTGTGTACTACGTGAACTACAAAATGAATTGACACCTCACCTAAGTGTCATGTTTAATCATAGCCTCACCTCAGGATTCATGCCCACTGAGTGGTGCACAGCTACAGTTATCCCACTCCACAAGGGGGGATCCACCTTGGATCCCAGGAACTACCACCCCATCAGTCTGACGAGCCTGATCTGCAAGGCCATGGAACGGATTATCATGGAACTTATAAACAAAGACATTGGCAACCTTCAAACACTGGACCCCACCCAGTTTGGGTTTGTGAAGGGCCAATCTTGTCTCCTGAACCTGACTGACTTCTTTGAATCAGTCTCCAGAGCCATGGACAAGGGTAAGGCAGTCCACACAGCCTATCTTGACCTCACCAAGGCCTTTGACACCATCCCCCACTCTGGAATCATAGATAGACCTGCTAATCTGGGCATTAATCCCTATGTCACTCGATGGGTTGCCAACTGGCTTCCTGACAGAACCTACACTGTAAAAGTAGCCGACTCCAAATCCAGCTCCAGACAAGTGACAACTGGAGTACATCAGGGTTCAGTCCTAGGACCACTCTTGTTTGGCATCTACTTCTTTGAAGTACAGGTCAACACTAAGGGACTCTGGCTAACAAAGTTTTCAGATGACTGCAAACTGGGAGCCATTATTGAATCCCCAAATGATGTGGATACTCTACAAAAGGGCCTTACAGAAACAGATGCTTGGTGCCAGAGCCATGGGCTCAAGCTCAATGCCAAGAAATGTATAGTTATCCCCTTTGGGAAAAAAACATGTACCCGTGAATTACCACATAGGTGGCAGTACACTGAACACTGAAAGTGTGATAAGAGACTTAGGAACACAGGTGGACAGTGGTATCACCTTTGATAACCACATCACCACAACAGTCAGGAAATCCTTCTATGTGGCACACCTCATCACTAAGGGATTTTCATCCAGAAAAAAAGGAGTTCATTTCCCATTGTACTCATCCCTCATTAAACCCATTATAGAATACAACGCCCCATTTGGTATGTACCTCTGAAGACATCTGCAACAACTGGAAAGGCCACAGAAATACCTCACTAAATGAATCACAGGCCTAAAGCAGATGTCCTACATTGATCGCATTAAAAAACTCCAGCTATACTCTGTCACATACTGTCTACTCAGAGGCGATCTCTGCTTAACATACAAGGCCATGTCAAACCCAGAGCTGTTGGACATGCTACACTTAAAGAAATCCCAATCTCTCATTGCCACACACTCCAGGGATCCAAACCTTGTCACTACAATAAACAAAACATGCTGGAGGGATAGGTTCCTGACCCAGAGACTCCCCAGACTCTGAAATAGACTGCCCATACATGTCAAGCAGAGCACCTCTTTGGCCCTGTACAAAAGGAACCTTGACGATTGGATGGGAAAAACAAAATTCACCCTGGGGATCATGTCAGTCACCCTGCTAGACAGGGGTCCAGGGAAGTAAATAGTGTGGGAAGAAATAACCAGGGAATTGTTATGACTAGGCTTGTATAGGCCCTAGTGCCGATAGCCTAGTACCAACCTATGAACCTATGAACCTAAATAATGACAGAAATTTGAATTTTACACTTCATATTCATTAGGAAAATGCAAACACAAATTCAGTTATTCTAGCTGATTTATAACCTATAAATGTTATTTTGTATGTTTTTTCTGATTAACCAGCCATTTGTTTATCCAGTGTAAGGTCTGGTCCCAGCAAGACCAGATAAGAGCGAGTCTACTATACACTTGATCAAGTGTGATTTAACCAGACAGATTAAACCAGACAGTGGGCAGGATTCATGATGGCTTGCACAGAGTCTAAGAGTCGTGTAAGACTCCATGCAGCCATAGCGATCCAGGAACAGCCCGAAATCCCATGTAAGAGACCAGCTAAAAGGACTCTTACACGGGCAGGGCGTGGATATGCTAATCACCTCACTTGCAGCTGAAAGGCATGCAAATGAGTTAGATTAGTGATCCACGAAGCTGAAACCAGTCCGTGTAAGAGTCGTGTTAGGTGCAGAAATGTACTCAGTTGACAACTGAGTACGTTACTGCAAATAACACAATGGAGCCATGACAGCTCCAAATAAACTGTGCAAATGTTGCAGTCAGCATGCCAATGGCCAAATATGTGGCCATTGGCACGGTAACCTGATGCAAACATGAAATAAAATATTTTTTTTTCGTTGATCGGTGAGGTTTAAACGCAGCGCAGCCCCGCGCAAACGGGCTGCGCTATATAAGACAGAAAAATAAAGGTTTGAAACCCACAAATATGGGTTTTATGTAATGCATGGATTTGCAATGCTGGGACTAGCAGACCAAAAACAACATGGCCACCGTCTAGTGGTTGCTAAGGGGGGAAGCTGAGTGTAAGACATGTAACTAAGCATTAGTAGGCAATCCTATGTAAATGAGTGGTAGGATAATGAATCACACTGTCACATAGCAAATGAGCACATTCTGTGTAGTGTAAGAGTTAGATAAGGGGGAGTAACAGAGTAGGAGATAGGTGACATCACAGGGGGGAATGTCAGGAAGAAATCAAGCTCATTGGAGCAAAGTGGTATGTGAAAGATGTCAATCACACAGCATAAAAAGAGGAGTGTCAACAGATAAGCATGGAAAAGTCAAGAAATGGAAGGTGTACACTGTGGCCAACACCAAAGTTTCTTGTTGTACGTGCATGCGCGCGTGTGCACGCTGGGAGGCGCGAGTAAGACAGAGTGTGCGCGTGTAAGGCAGAGTAAGCATGTAGGAGCCTGTTTAAAGATCTGTAAACCTGTTTGCGCTGGTGTGAGCGCGTTTTAACCTGAATAAGCAGATTCTAGTCTGTATAAGCATGTGTGCGCGCATGGTAGCCACTGTGAGAGTGTTTTTGCTGGTATGAGCGCTGCTCCCCCCTGAGGAAACAGAGAGGAAAACGGAAGCAGAAGAAATAGTAGGAAACTAGCAGGGAATACTGGTAGAGGTAGCAGGTGAAAACAATTAGAAGCAGACAATTACACAGGCAGAATACAAGCCCAGCCCAGCACTTAAAACACTGCAAACAGCATTGCAGTATGTTTCTCTCAAGAGACACTGCAAGACAGGAGCAAGCTAGTATAAGTGAAAACTGAAAAAGATGCACTCAGACCAAACATGCTAGGGGCTGCCATTGCTGTTATAAGGAGACATAAGAGACTTGCTGAGGGTGGTGACAATGCAAATGCTGCCAGACAACCCACAGTGAGGAGACGGAGAAGAGTGTACAGGCCCAGGGTCACCTACCAGGGGTTACATGAGCTGGAGATAGTGGAGCGCTATAGAGTGGACAGAGACCTCCTGCAGCAAATTGTTGAGCTGTGCAGGCCACACCTCACACACAGAACCAACAAAGGGGAACCCATCCCAGTGGAAACCAAGGTATGTGTTGGCCTAAGAATACTAGCAAGAGGTACCTTCCAGAGACCAAGTGGTGATATGATGGGGATATCACAGGCATCAGCCTCCAGGGTACTGCACCAGTTCCTGGATGCCATGTCAGCACATGTTGGTGAGCATGTATATTTCCCCAATGCCCGTGAGGTATTGGCCAGCAATATGAATCTCTTCCAGCAAATAGCGGAATACCCTGAGGTAGTGGGTGCAATAGACTGCACGCACATACACATCAAAGCACCAGCCAGTGAGCGGGGTAGGGTCTACATTAACCGCAAGGGCTTCCCCTCCATCAATTGCCAGGTCGTGTGTGATGCACAGGGCATAATAATGAATGTGTGTGCTGGCTGCCCTGGGAGCTACCATGATTCCCATATCTGGCATTTGACGCAGCTGTACCAGACATTTGCCATTGGGGACATCCCACATGGTCACCTAGTGGAGGATGCAGGATATGCACTGGAGAAGTGGCTGATGACACCGATCAGAAACGCACACACACCTGAACAGGAACGCCATAATGAGGCACACGCACAAACACGTAATGTAATAGAGCGTGTGTTTGGGCTGCTCAAGTCATGGTTCCAGTGCCTGGATACATCTGGTGGAGCCTTGCAGTACTCACCAACTACATGTACCCAAATTGTCATGGTATGTGCTATGCTACATAATATGATTCTGTGAAAACAGCTGCAGCAGGACCAGCATAGGGCCGGGACAAACAGCCCCCCACCATTGCCAAGACCATCACAGGCAGAGCATGACTCGGAGGAGGAACAACCTGAGCCTGCCCCAGTAGGCAGAAGGAGGCGTGCCCAGTATGCCCTGGCCTTGGCAAAGAGGCAATGCATAGCACATACACTGGCTCAGTAGGAACCCTGGAATGATACTCCTCTCTGACTCACTCATATAGTAACAGGGACACCTAACATGACACAACCTGCTCTCAAACATGTACAGGGAGTGTAGTATCTGCATCCAACAGAGGCATCCCTGCAGCACCACCTGAGGCATGATTGCCATGTGTTAAGCAATGTAACACCATCAAGTATATGCAAACATGAAGACCCTACCTAACATCTCACCCTCACCAAGCATGATGCCACACTATGAAGACAACAAGATCAAGTACAATAATTGGCTGAGGTATTGCTGTTAGCAAGGGGGAACACATGGCTGACAGCCTGGGCTGACATGCTGAGCAAGACATGATGCCCCACCTGCTAGGGATGGCACACACCCAGCACACCTGGCTGTGTGGATACTGGCAAAGGCTGTTGTCACCCCCACTGTGCCTGGAATAGGTAAGTCCGGAAACACAAACCCACCACCATAGGTAGCACAAGGGATAATAACCTGGATGTAATGCTACCCAACACCAGAAGTCTAACCTGCAAGGTGCATGCAGACCAAACCCACCACAGCATGGAGAATGATAATATGTGTTCTGTAACAGAAACCTGGGTCAAGGCCCAGAAGAGCACCCTAATACTACCAGGGTATGCCTCATACCATGCTCTACAGCTCTAAAACATGGAACACACGACAATAGGAGTGTGGATACCAGTAATTATCAAGGATAACCACACCCAGAGGTTGGTACCACAGCAAGAAGCAGCATGGACTATCCACGGGCAAGTAACACTGGCTCAAACTGTGTACCTGTTTGAAGCCTGCTACAGACCACACACACAAACCGAGGTACCCCAGCCAGCCTTCCTGAAGACACTGCAGAGTATGAATGTCTCATCAAATACCAAACAAGGCACACACAAAGTATGACATAGGTGGCAATCCATTATGTATGGAAGAAGTAATCAGGGACCAAGGGACACAAGTGGACGGTAACCTGTCATGTGACACTCACATTGCCAAGGTGGCCAGGAAGACTTGCTATATTGCCCACCTTAATATGAAAGGATGCACATGTAGAGCTAGAGATGTCACTGTGCCCCCATACTCTTCCCTTATCAGGCCCATACGTGACAACAATGCGCCTGTTCGGATGTACCTTACCTTACACCTGCAGCAGTTAGAAAGACCCCAAATGTACCTCACCAACAGGATAAAGGGTCCAAACATTGGACATCTGCAGCCTGGCTGAAGAAACCACAGCCCAATTCAGAAGCATATTGCCCAGTCAGAGGTGATGTATGCCTGATGTACAAGGCCATGTCCAATCCAGAATGACTGGACATGCTCCACTGCAGAAACCCCAAATCCAGCAGACACACCACAGTGAGATATCTGAACCTCCACACATAGATTAATAGGATGTGCTGGAGGGACAGATCCATAACCCAGAGGCCCCTGACACTCTGGAACAGAATCCCAGTCCATGATAGGCTGAGCTCCACACTCAAACTCAACAAGAAAAATCTGGTGAAGTGCATGGGAGATAGTAGGTGTACACTGGGGGCCATCCCTGTGCCACTTCTAGTAAAGTAAACCCTATGTGGGCATAATATGCACATTGCAAGGGGTGCTGAGACCCACACACAGTCTGTCCGTGCTCAAACAAGGCCAGGGCAGATAGCCTAGTATGAACCTATGAACCTATGATGATACAAATTGTGCAGGACACAAAGGATTATCACACAGCTGTCCTACCTGATGGTAGAAACCATGGTGATAATCCACAGATATGCTCTGCAGCACTCTAATATCACAAACAATACACCAAACCCACACACATTGCCAACAGCCTACTGAACAGATTCCTTCCAAACTCCCCACCAGCACCTAACTGCCAAATATCTATCCCAGGAGAGTGCTGGCCCCCTGACATTGCAGATGCTGAGGTAACAGCCAGCATCCACAAAGCACAGCACACAGCATCAATGGTACCAGATGATGTCCTGGGTTGTGTCCAACAAGTACTGCAAGAAGAATGGAACAGCAAATAGCAATACTGCGCACTATCAGTCCTACCACAGGATATGTACCCAAAGAGCAGTGTACAGCAAAAGTGGTCCCACACCACAAAGTGGGTGCCTGAATGGATACTGCAAACTATCACCCCTCAACCCTGACTATCTAGGCTGGCAAAGTAATGGAGAGGATGATCATGGATCCCATGAATAACGAGATTGAGTACCTACAGACATTGGACCCTACCCAGTGTGGCCGTCATAGGGCAGATCCTGCCCCTTACACATGTCTGACTCATGTGAAACGTGCACCAAGGCCATTGATGTGGGGAATGTGGATCACACAGCCTATCTGGACCTCGCTAAACCCTTCCATACAATACCCTAGTTGGCGGTACAGATAAGCTCACCAGCCTAACTATAAATCCCTATGCAAGTAGATGGGTTGCAAACCAGCTCAAGGACAGAACTGACCTGGTCAGACGTGCTGCAGCCATGGCAGACTGCAAACCAGGTACAACTGGCATCCCACAAGGCATGGTCCTGGGACCTCTCTTGTATGCTATATATGTCACATAGGTACAGGCCAACATGGAAGGACTCTGTCTGAACAGGTTTGCAGAGGACTACAAACTGTCCACCATATCGGACCCTCCAGCTGACACAAGCAACCTACAAAAGGCACACATAGAAACAGACAAGTGGTGCCACAGAATGCAACATGGTCATATCTGCACAACTGGCCCTCAACCAGTCTGGTGTGCTCACTATAAATATTACAAGCAGTGATAGGACTGAAACCGATTATACTGTCCACCACAGTGAAAGTACTGCACCAGTACACTATACGACAATACAACTATTTGGTCAGCAGGAAAGGATGATGACAACTGTATGCAAACTATCCCATGGCGACCCTGCAGGCACAGTATAATGCCTGTTAGGTTCAGACACAAAGCAGCTGTGCAGTAAGAACACAACCTGATGTCCAGCACTCAACTGTACATGTGATATATAGATGGCGTCCACACACAAACACAAATGTGGTGGTTCACAGATCCCAACATAAGGAAAGGTCACACTGGGCATGCTCGCACACTTAGATAAATGAGACGTGTCAGTCAAGAAGCCATACAAACTGCGAACTGGGCATGCTCACACACTTAGGCCATGTCACAGTTCAGCAGTTGCACACACATATCTGGCATTTCTATGTGTTAACACAGGAACCTCCCACAATACAGACATTTGCCCAGTGCACACAGTGAAGTTACAACAGAGACATAAATAAAGTACTGGATCCCACTCATATGCAAACATCTCCCACAGCACACACATTATTTATAGAGATAGGGAAGGCTATGGCAATAAAGACCCACAAACAGAATATGAGCAACAGATACTTGCATCTGACAGGTAAACATATGGCCGTAGAGTGCAATACTAGACTCTTGTCCCTAGGGAATACAGAAGGCTATCCACAGTGTATTTGGCATCTGCCTCCACAGTACAGTATGCCACTGTGCCTCTGCAAAGTTAATGCATAGATATGCTCTCCCCTGTACTGATGGATAGTAACAGATGTACATACCTCTTCATCCATAATGATGTCAGCACACTATACATATGTCAGGAGCAGAAATTATACCCAGTAATGTGAATAGCGTGCTCTGCTACTGC
Organism: Protopterus annectens; assembly: GCF_019279795.1. Lineage (NCBI taxonomy): Eukaryota > Metazoa > Chordata > Ceratodontiformes > Protopteridae > Protopterus > Protopterus annectens. Next base: position 1,871,097,748 of record NC_056741.1, on the reverse strand, counting down.
GTCTCTAACAAGTGTCATAATATAGTTAGGTAGGGGTTTGAAGCCTGCAAGTGCTCAGTGTGTGTGTGAATGTGTGTGGGGGAGTAGTGTGTGCAATTCCATGTGTAAGAGAAATGTCCCTTTTGGCAACTATTACTACACAACACATGCTGCATATTCCGCTGTGTAAACACCAATGATGTCAGCACCCTATAAGTACAGCAGGAGAAAGCAATCTTCCCAGTAATGCAAATAGCATGCTCTGCTACTGCGTCTCTAACAAGTGTCATAACATAGTTAGGTTGGGGTTTGAATCCTGCAAGTGCACAGTATGTGTGTGGGGGAGTAGTGTGTGCAATTCCATGTGTAAGAGAAATGTCCCTTTTGGCAACTATTACTACACAACACATGCTGCATATTCCGCTGTCTAAACACCGATGATGTCAGCACCCTATAAGTACAGCAGGAGAAAGCAATCCTCCCAGTAACGCAAATAGCGTGCTCTGCTACTGCATCTCTCACAAGTGTCATAGTTAAGTAGGGGTTTGAATCCTACAAGTGCACAGTGAATGTGTGTGGGGGGAGTAGTGTGTGCAATTCCATGTGTAAGAGAAATGTCCCTTTTGGCAACTATTACTACACGACACATGCTGCATATTCCGCTGTCTAAACACCAATGATCTCAGCACCCTATAAGTACAGCAGGAGAAAGCAACCCTCCCAGTAATGCAAATAGCGCGCTCTGCTACTGCATCTCTCACAAGTGATCTAACATAGTTAGGTAGGGGTTTGTATCCTACAAATGCCATGTGTAGTTTTGTCACACAGTTTGTCCATGTGTGTGGGGTGTTGTTCCCAATATTGCATGACATACATTATATCAGTAATGTCAATGCACACATGATGTATGTGTATGCCACCTACACATATGTACCTGTGAACTGCAATAGTTCCCATGTCCGAAGCCTGCCTCATGTGAATACATAGAATATGCATCAGACAATTGTATGACTGTGGTGTTCTGTGCAGGGGCTGCATGTGGTATGTGACTAGACAGTGTGGGTTGTAGATGGTGTCATCCCACCAGCGAGGGATACATGACTGGTCTGGAGCATATAGTCCACATGTTGGTGATGAACAGGTGCAGCATGTTGTCACCTCTTGTGGGAGTGGTATTACGTTGTTCCATAGTAATGCAGGGAATGAATGCTAAGAACCCTTCAGATAGGGTCTTGGAGCTAGAGTAAGGCTCACACTCTATGTGTGGGTAGTCACAGTACAACCATATAATGGTGTGTGTAGAGACCGTCATATTCCCAGTGTTGTCAGGAAGGCCAAGTGGGTTTCCTGGGTATGGGAGTGTGGTGTGTGCCAGGCTATTAACCTGAAGACAGTCTAACCCACTGTTAGTTGCACACGGATAGGCTCTGATGCTTTGTGCAGTGCCACCAACCTGGGGGTGTGTGTATCTGAGGTGCCTTTGGATACATCCCCCCTGTTCTGGTTTGGGGTGCATGTGTATGGGATGACAAGCATGGTATCAGGAATGACCTAGCACAGATGGTGTGCACCTGGGAGCCTTGTACCAGGAGTCTGTTACTGCATGGATATTGCTGTACCCCATGCTAAGGACAGTTTCCACTGCATGCTTCTTGAGGTTTACACTGCTGCTGTTGAGTAGCATTTCTATTAGTGTCCTATCCCATGTGATACCTGTGTAGGTGGCTATGTAATGTCAGCCTTGCATACAAAGGCACTATGTGTGTAGCAACAGCCTCTGCCAATATACAATGGCCCATGGGTGACAGGTGCAAGCTGTCCCAAGCAAAGCAATGTGGCTTGTCCAGCATGTAATCTCACACTGACAGGCATTGGATCCCCTTTGAATGTCACTGAAACATACGTTAATTGCAGAAACTGATGATCCTGTCTACATATTGTGGCAGCATTCTTGGTGAGGGTGAGATGCTACTCAAGGCTAGGGTCATACTAGCCTGTGCCACAAGCTCAGAGAGCCCCTCTATGCCCCCTAACATGTAGTCCAGGGAGGTGCGTCAGAGGTCATACACACTGGCACAGACAATGACTGAGTCATACTTCTACATGCCTTGGAGTAACCGGTATGCTTGTGTTATGTGGTGGATCACAGTGCCCGATGGGCAGCTCAGCGTGACCATCACCTTGTTCAGCCTGGTGAGCAGGACCTCAGTGTACCTGACGATAGGGGTAACTCATACAACTGTAGCAGGTGTGTTGTCAAGCCATATGGCCTGTGACTGTTTGGCACACAGGCTTTGTGAGCTATGTGTTGCATGTGCTCTGCTCTGGCTTAACATTTGCTTGTGTGTCTGCTTTGTAGGTGTCAGCTGCTCAGGCAGGATGCTCTTCTGAGAGTCCAATAATGTACCTGTGTGTTTCTGTGTTTGGATTGCGGTCGTGGCAGGTCTATGGGAGACTGGTACTGTATTCACTGTAGTATCCCACTCCACTTGACAGGGAATGCCAGTGCTGAGTTAACAGAGCTTAGCCCCCAGTTTGGCTATGTGGTTGCATCTCTCACATGTGTTGTATGTGTATGGGAAGGGGAGAGGGTTGTCTGTGTACATGAGGCAGCTGTAACACTGCCACATGACTCACAGATTCACCAACTGGACCTGAGAGTAGATCGACAGGTGACCTTTGCACATGCTACCATAGCATTGTGAATCCCATACTAAGTAACGACACATAGGGCTAATGGGGAACAAGGTACTCAAGGTAACTATGTGAGGGTGTAGTGCTGCTGATATGTTAGTGCTGGTATATATGAATGCTGTCTTGAGCAAATGCGAGGTAAGTCATATGCAATGTGTTACAGGCAAGCTACACGTTCTGTCAAGTGAGACATGGACATCAGTACAGTAAGCAATACATATGTCACTAGGGATCCACAGAGGCACTGTAAATCTGCACTGCAGGTGGAATCAGTTTTTCAGGAATATAACAAGCAAACATGCATACAAACAAAGCTACAGTCAGCAGGCCTGTATGTAGACTATGCTACAACAAACAAGGTGTACAACTTCCAGTAGGTAACAGTGCATATATGCAGGCACTATAAGCCAGTACCCAGACATTCACAGATCAGACGGGCTGGGTCCAGCCGCACCCCCCACAAGTGTATAGACCACGTACCTTCGTAATGTTGAATAACTGGCCTGATACCCAAGTGCTCATACCTGTAATAATACACATGTCAAATAACAGACACTGAGCCTTCACTCAGCAGTTCCAGACTTAGTATGATGTATGCTACCTGTCCTGGCACCACAGTATCCTTGACATGTATGGACACTCTCCCTCCTGTCATAGTTAGTTCTGTGTTTTGGTGCTGTCATGCATGGTATGAGGTGTGACCTTGTAGTGCTAGTGTGCTCTTGTGAGCCTTGAACCTGTTGTGTAGTACTGCACAGATATCAACATCCTGAAACATCCGCATTGCAGAGTCGTGTGTGGACAGCATGCAACACGCAGTTGACATGACCATCATTGAGTATCAATATGTACATTGTTGTATCCCCTGTGCTACCTATGTAGGTGGCCATCCCTTGACAGCCTCACCACCAGTATGCAAAGATGTGCAGACAGAACACTGTGGTAATTACTATGGGTGTACAAAACAATACAATGACATTCATACTGTAACTGCATCAGGCATGCTGGTATATACCCACAATGATATCATTACACTGTACTGTTGTCAACATCATACTATTACAACACGTCTATGTAGTCACCCTGTGCATCAGCACCATGTTAACCTGTTCCTGCACCAATTTTACAGATTGCAAGAGGTGGCACAGTTTCATCATATGCACAGGGTGTGTACCTGGTATGCCTGTGTCTGCCACTGATACAACCAATTGACATGTCTGTGTGTGTGTGTGTGTGTGTGTGTGTGTTGGTGAGGGACAGCAGTACAAGATGGGACAATGTTGATGCAGTGTGTGCGTGTATGCGTTACCCTAGGTGTTATCACTTTGCATGTGTGTATGAATGCACACAGTCCCACCTCATGGCTGCCACATACAGGTGTTTGTGGGCAGCCACAGACTGTACCTGCCAGGTCACACAGATCACTGTCTGTGGCCACGGACATGGTACCTGTGCCTGGCAGGGGTGCTACGGACCATATCAGGTATTAAGCCAGATTGGGTACTGTCATCAGAAGCAGGTGGTTGGTGACTGGAGACAGGTCCCTGTTGGGACTGTCCAGCACCATGTGCACGTGGTCTCCTGGGGCGGTCTGATGACAGCACAGACCCAGCATTGCTGGGGCTGCTGCTGGCACTATGTGAGTGGCCGCGGGCCTGTTGTCATCCGCGACGGCTGCCAGCTGCTGCTGTTGCTGGCATATGGCCACGTCGACACCTCAACCATCCACCATTGCCCTGGCTCATGGACATGTAGTTGTGGAACAGATCTAATGTGTCCCCCCAATGTCTGTCAATGACCTCGGTGAAGTTACGGATGGCAGCCGCAACATCACGCATACTGTCACTCATGGCTGTGCGACATGCTCTCAACTCCCTCAGACCCTGTCTGGTGTACCGTTCCATACGTGACTGTGCCTGCATTACAGCCCGAAACATAGTTGAGGTTGAAAGACCTCTGTGGACACATCTGACAGGGGCGGTACGCCCACGGATGCTCCCACGAGAACCCCTGGACGTCTGCCTGTGTGGTACCACGTCAGGACCCTGGCCATGGCTGCTGTGTGGGGATGCATGTGCCACCAATGCTACATTACCCTGGTCAATGCCCACTGTATCCTGTCTATCACCTAGGGACATTGGTGACAAAGGATGTATTGGCAGGATGACTGTGTGCATTGATGGGGTAGACAGCTGTGTAGTGACAATTGGCTGACCAATGACGGACCCTGGCACACCTACCTGTGCCATTACACAGGTATCATCATTATCACTATCCACAGCAGCTGATTCAGGTTCCCTGCTGCACAACACCAGAGCAGCACCAGAACCTGTGAGAGTAAGACAGGAAACACAGTTTACAATGTGTACACAATGTCATCACTGATACACACATGCACATATGCACACATGCACACATGCAAACATGGGCACATGCACACATGCGCACATGCACACATGCACACATGCACACATGAGCACATGCACACATGGGCACATGCACACATGCACACATGCGCATATGCACACATGCACACATGGGCACATGCACACATGTGTACATGCACACATGCACACATGCACACATGGGCACATGCACACATGCACACATGCACACATGCGCACATGCGCACATGGGCACATGCACATGCACACATGCATGCACATGCACACATGCACACATGCACACATGGGCACATGCACACATGCACACATGCACACATGGGCACATGCACACATGCACACATGCGCACATGCACACATGCACACATGCACACATGCACACATGCACATGCACACACACACATGCGCACATGTGCACATTCACACATGGGCACATGCACACATGGGCACATGGGCACATGCACACATGCACACATGCGCACATGGGCACATGCACACATGCACACATGCACACATGCGCACATGCACACATGTGCACATGCGCACATGCACACATGTGCACATGCACACATGTGCACATGCACACATGCACACATGCACATGCACATGCACACATGCACACATGCACACATGGACACATGCACACATGCGCACATGCACACATGCGCACATGCACACATGGGCACATGCACACATGCACACATGCACACATGTGCACATGCACACATGCGCACATGGGCACATGCACACATGCACACATGCACACATGGGCACATGCACACATGCACACATGGGCACATGCACACATGCACACATGCACACATGCGCACATGCACATATGGGCACATGCACAGATGCACACATGCACACGTGCACATGCACACATGCACATGCACACATGCACACATGCGCACATGGGCACATGCACACATGCACACATGGGCACATGCACAGATGAACACATGTGCACATGCGCACATGCACACATGCACACATGCACACACCTCAGTATATGAGATATCAACCCACAGACACAAACACACCTGCAATCAAACACATAGCACTACTGCTTCAGCTTATTATTACTGTTAGTATCAAGAGTATTGAAGGTAATGGTATTACACACTCACCAGCATGGATAGGCTGCCTTGCTGTTACACCAGAGGGACCTGCAGAAAAGAGACATTTATTGTCAGTGGGTACAACTGTGTCATTGATACTGTGGGCATGATACAGTTCAGTAGTACAACAGTTAGCTTCCACAGGTGTACTGCTGATATTGAGGATATCACTCTTGCACAATAATTACCAAGATTACAGCTACAAAACGAGGACACACCTCACACATGCATAACCTAACAGTGTACAGAATGGTCAACTATACACATGGCATGTTATCTGCACGCTCCATGTCCTGCTGCTGTGTGGCTCCAGCCTCCATCATTACACATGTATGCTGCTGCTGTTGCTGTTGGGCTGGAGCCACAACACTTAGGAGTAGTCCCTCCAGTCTGGTGAGGGAGGAATGTCTAGACACCCTACCACCTGTGGCAAGCTACTGCCTGTGGATATCCGACGCATGCTGATGGACATTTCTAATTAAATCACTGCAGTGATGGCGTACCTGCTCATATGTCTGGTTATGTGTGCCTATGTCATTTACCCGATGGACCAGGTCTTGCCACAGTGCAGCCCTCTCCTGCTGGTTCTGGCTGGTGCGGGAAAAGAGTACAGTGAAATCCCACACCAGGCTCTGGTGTATCTCTTCCTCCTCTGCAGCGGAGTACACAGGGTTCCGCTGGTGAACCATAGCCCTGAAAAGGAGAAGGAAAATATGTCAGCAATATCTATCAGCAAACTATGGCACACATAATACACATAATACTCAACTGCAGTGATATAACTTAACCACCATATATAGCATCTGTATGTCTATTGGGGGATACACATGTAAATGACCAGATATCAGTGCTCATCCGACAACTGTGCAGCAGTACCTGGCACACTCCACATGACAGACTAGTATACTGCAGCAGTCAACACACTGTTTCAGGTACAATACAAAACCTCACACTGGGGGTTTGTATCAAGGTACTGTATGGGGAACATTATCAGCCCATGCACTGCACACAATGCACGTTACATATTTCACTGATAATGCACACTACTCTTATTTGCCATAACCCTACCTACACCACAGTGACATACAGGGTAACACAGCACAACATATGGCAATGTAGTATGTGTTGATCACAATACCTCACACACCTGTCTCTGGCCTCACACCAAGGACACACACTACCATGACAGACAGACAGTCATGGTGAGCAATCACACCAGTACACAACATGCACCCAGTCACTGGCACACTCATTCCACCTCACATATTTTGTTTGCAATGTGTTCATGGGTGTGCATTGTGTCTTAGGTAGGTAGTGTGCTTTGGCCCTGGGCCTACAGCAGCATACTGTTATGCTACCCTGCCCCTTGTGACACATGTGTTATGATTGCACCTGCTCCTTACAAACAGTTACACAGGGTGACTCATATGGCATATTACCTATCTGCATAACATTCAGCAGGGGTATGTCTGACATCTACTCATGGGGAACCTTGCTTCTTAATTCTGTGTGGTCTACTACAGGGTATGTCGTATCTGTGGGTAGGGTCCTGTACCTCCACCATGTGCTCTTACTGCAGTGACAAGGATGACAGACATAGGTAATTTGTGTTGTGGATGTTGGAGGTGTTACCATGGCTGTTAGACAACTGTCATGGGTGTGACCGAACTATGTATATCCAGCAGTGGTAACCTCTATGTAGGTAGTCTGTGTGCGCTCTGTGGTTTTGTCAGTCACTCTGCATTGGTATTGTGTTTGAGTGCATTGACAGTTACTTGCATATGATATGTCTGTATCCTTCTCCATATCTGTAGCTGTCATGGGAGGTACATACTGTGCAGGTCATTGTGGGGTGTGGAGGGGTACAGTGACCTACATGTCCATAGCTGACACACCATGTCCGCTGACACATTCCATGTACAGGTATTACAGGACTAGTGTGCCACTGTGTATATCAATGGGGAGCCTATTGTACACTTGTTGCCCCTGTTCCCCCCTGACACATGCAGTGGTGGGCAGGCATGCACATATGTGGTGGTTACTGGTGTCAGTGTTTTTGAATGGGGTATGATACTCCAGTATCCACACTGGTGTTCACTCCATGCCTTTGACACCAGGCACCTGTTGCAAGACATCTGCACACATGTGCCTCACACAGTAAATATATATATATATATATATATATATATATATATATATATATATATATATATATATATATATATATCTGTATATAGATATATGTATATATGTTTGTATATATGTATATAATATGTATATATAGATGTAGATATATACATATAGATGTGGGGAGAGAGGGGGAGAGAGTGAGAGACAGAGGGAGAGTGAGAGTGAGAGGGGGTAGGACAGAGAGAGAGATAGTCATATACAGACATATCTGTTGTCAGTCAGATCTATCTGTATATGTATATGTATCTACATATATCTATATATGTATGTGTGTATTACATATATCTGTACGTACATATTCTACCAATCTCAATGTCTGTGCAGTAAGTGAGAACCTGGTTCAAGGCTCCTGAGAGCACACCAGTGGTACCAGGCTATACCTCGCATCATGCTTTTTGGCCCCATGACTCGAGACAAAACAAAAAGGGAGGGGGTGTGTCCATATTCATGAAGGACACCCACACCTCCAGGTTAGTGGCAACACATGAAGCATCAGAGACCATGCAGGTGCAGATAACCATAGGCAAACCTGCTATACAACTGGTAGCATGTTACAGACCACCCTCCCAATCTCAGGAACCACAGTTAGCCTTCCTGAAGACATTGGAGGATATGAATGTCCCACCAAACACCATCATATTGGGAGACTTCAACTACCCTAACATACACTGGGTGCATTATTCTACGCCAAACACCCTAGCCCAAAGGTTCCCGGAATTCACTAAGTCAAATGCAGTGAAACAGCTAGTCACCTCTCCCACAAGGGGAGATAATATACTAGACCTGATCATCACAAACATGGGGACAATGTGCTACACACCCGAAGTATACCCCTCACTAGTCACATCTGACCACAGACTAATCCCCCTGGATATACATATCCCACCTCCCCCACAACACAAAAGACTAGAGTGGGAAACCTCTCACATGCCGACTTTACACTTCTTATAACTGAGTTGTTATCCTTTATGCCCACTGGGCCAGTGGAAACCACATCCCGCAATGCAGACACCTTCACATATGCTTTCTATGGACATCTCCAGGAATGCATGGATCATGCAATCCCAAATAAAACCAAGACCCTCTCCACCAAGGGCAGGTGTCCTGTCTGGTGGATGCCAGCATTGAACAAATTGTATAACAACAGAAAGTAGCTACTGCACGGCAGAGCAGAATTCCATAGAGATAAGGCATCTCTCTGATCAGCACTAGTAGAAAGATACATTCTGTCGTACAAACATGCTAGGCCAACAATGAGAGGGACATCGCTATGGACACTACAGATAACCACAAGGCCTTCTTCTGCTATGTTACACACCTGGGTGGGAACCCTCAGATATGTTCAAAGTTAGTTCACAGTGACAAATGCTACACTGAACACACAGATAACGCCAACATTCTGGCAGACAGGTTCAGTGCAGATTTCTCCCCTCCCTCACCCACACATGAGGAATTACTTATCCTAGCTGACTGTAACCTCCCTGTCATTTCAGATGTCCAGCTGGGAACCACCCTCAGCAAAGCTGTAAACACAGCATCAATGGGACCCGACGGTATTGCAGGTTGCATGCTATGTGAACTCCAAGAGGAGCTACACACGCACATTAAATGCTATTCAACCATAGCCTTACTACAGCATATGTACCTGGATACTGGCATACAGCAACAGTAGTCCCACTCCACAAAGGAGGCACCTCTACAGACCCTGGTAACTACTGCCCCATAAGCTTAACCAGCCTGGTCTGCAACACTATGGAAAGAATCATTATGGAACTCATACACAGAGACATTGGGGACTTAGACACTTGATCCCACCTGGTTTGGCTTTGTAGAGGGCAGATCCTGCCTTATGAACCTGGTTGACCTTTTCAAATCAGTCACTAGAGCCATTGACGAGGGCACAGCAGTCCATACAGCCTACCTGGACTTGCCTACGGCTTTCAACACAATAACACACTCTGGCATCATAGATATGATCAACAGCTGAAATGTAAATCCATATGTCACAAGATGGGTTGCAAACCGGCTAACGGATAGAAACCCTACAGTCAAACTCACTGGTGCCATGTCAGACTCAGAGCCAGTCACAAGTGGTGTCCCACAGGGCTCTGTCCTGGGACCGCTCATGTTCGGCATATATTTCTCAGCTGTGGTAGCAGACATGGGAGGGTAGTGGCTGACAATGTTCAAAGATGACTGCATACTAGGTGCCATAGTCGATACACCAGCTGACACATACATCCTACAGAAAGGCCTCACGGACACCGACAACTGGTGCCAGAGTCATGGCCTTAAACTGCATGCCACGTAATGTATAGTCATACCCTTTTGGACGGACAAGGTACCCACATATTATCACATAGACAGTAACCCACTGAGTACAGACAAAGTAACCGGAGACCTGGTGACACTGATCGATACTGACCTCTCATTTGACACCCACATTGCCAAAGTGGTTGGATAGACTTCCTACCTTGCCCACCTTATCATGAAGGGATTCACATCCAGATCAAAAGGGGTCATTGTACCCCTATACTCCTCCCTTATCAGGCCCATGACTGTGTACTATGCCCCATTTGGTATGTACCTCACCTGGCACTTGCAACAGCTAGGGGGACCCCATAAGTGCATCACCAGGAGGATCAAGGGTCTCCAACAACTTTCATATGCTGCCAGACTAAAGTAACTCATGCTCTATTCCATAGCATACTGCCTACTTAGGGGTGATCTGTGCCTGATGTACAAGGCCATGTCCAATCAGGTATTGATGGACATGTTCCACCTCATACAATCCAAATCCATCAGAACCACAACAGCTACAGATTTAAACCTCAGCACACATATGAATAGGACATACTGTAGGGACAGATCCATCACTAAGAGGCTTCTCATACTGTGGAACAGGATCCCAGTTCATGTTAGGCAGAGACCCTCACTGACACTCTTCATGTGAATTCTTGACGAGTGGATGGGAGATCATAGGTTTACACCAGGGGTCACCTCTGTGTCACTACTAGACAGAGGCACAGTAAACTAATGCTATTATGTACGGGAGTCTTCACTGTGTCACTACTATACAGAGGTGCAATTTTCTACATCTATTCTATACACTGTCTGCAGATAGCCTAGTACTAAACTATGACACTGTGAAACTATATATGTCTATGTATTTCTACATCCCTCTCTATCTATGTATACACATATGCATATTATATATATATATATATATATATATATATATATATATATATATATATATATATATATATATATACATACATATATATATATATATATATATATATATATATATATATATATATATATATACTCCTTTTTAGTTCCACATATGTATACACACAGTAACGTACTGCTGAACATCCATTACTGTACAATCTATTTGTACATTGCACTACAACCTACATTGCTATGTGCACATAGCTACCTTCACATACATATGTATGTAGAGCCTTCAGTGACAGTTGCAGTATGTCCCCGGCCCTATGCACATCTTCATATACATAGATACAGACCAATAACACATCTGGAGGGTTCACAGTATGTAGACTATTATAGTAGTACTTTACATTACCTGTGTTTGTTGCAGCTGTTTTGTAGGCTTGCAGTTACTTGGCCTGCTGTCAGCCTCTTTGTTTTGTTGTTACAGGTTTTTTCTTTCTTTCTTTCTTTCTTCCTTCTTTCTTTCTTCCTTCCTTTCTTTCTTTCTTTCTGTCTCTCTTTTCTTCTTTCTTTCTTTCTTTCTCTCTCTCTCTCTCTCTCTCTCTACCTCCAGTGGGTGCAATGAAAGTATTGCATGTGTGGACTGGAAGTACAGGATTCTTTTGTAGGTATCTGCACATGTCCATGTGATGGCCTCTGCACCAATTGTTAGCCAGCATTTACTAATTGCATGCAGCCTGTTGTGTAGTGATTGTAGTTTTCACTGTGATTACAGGACTGTGCTATAAAAAGGTCTGCTAGGTAGGCATAGCCCTTTCAGATTATCAGGGTGGGGACCATGCTGGTTTGCTGTGGACACTGTTCTGTGAGTGTAAGGCTTGGTATGCCTCTCATATTTCAAGCTGTGTTGTAGACACTGCAATGCATTTTGTTCTGTAAGCTGAGTATTCTTTCCTCCAGTGTCCTCTTCTCCGTGTGTATTTAAACTGACACCTACGACTAGTAATACTGTGTATATGGGTGTGTGTACTTTCCTGTGGGGATTGTGGTGTAACTGGTGTATAGCAGTGGCTCTTGCAATCTGTTGCTATGGCTTCAATATTTGGCCTTTACATTCACTCCTTGTATGCCTGCTAGGTGTCTTTCCTGTAATGTGTTGCTATGGCTTTCCTATTTTCCATTTACATTCACAGCTTGTAATGCTTGCTAAATCTGTTTGGGCAGCAATTCCCTATGTGTTTGTTGTGGTAGGGTGTTACTGCATGCAGTGTGGTCTAGCCATGGTGTGGGCCTTGACACTTACAAGGGTATTTGATCATGCTGCTGAGCAGGCCTCAGATACTCTCAGGTGCATCTTTTATCAGCCTCATGGAATGGTACATAGCAGTGGGATACTCCAATGACAAATTCTGATATTCTGCAGTTGTAACTGTGGGTTATTTCAAGCATATGTATTAGTACACCATTTGTGATGTGCAGGTGGTGCATACCTTCAGTCATTCATAGTTACCATTGCATGTGCAGTTACACCTTTCTGCCTACTGTTAGTACATTTGACAGGGTGTCAGTGGGGCACAGTTGACATTTGTTTTCACATCAGGGACATCCCTGTAACTCAGTCACAGTTGCTAATCTCTTAACTATTCAACTATAGCAGTGTTTATCCTGCTCTGAGTATGTGTGTGGCTTGCCAGATGCTACTGTGACATTATTACTTAGTAGCTACCAACTAGCATGACTGTTTCTCAGCACACAGTACTATTTTACAAATCCACTAGATTTGACAGTAAATATACATGACATGCTTTGTGTACTAGACTTGCTATATTCCCTTTACAATAATTCCTACTATTTTATGATATATTTCTTTCAGCACAATGTTCTTGTATAGCAGTCATGGCTTAGTGGTAAGTCATGCAGACTAGTGTTTCCAAGGTCCTGGGTTCGAGACTGAGGGAGGTATTTTATTTTGCTGCTGAGAAAACTACAGGCCTTGTCATTCAGAGTGACTAAGGCACTTTTAAGCAGTTGTAAGCGGGTTAGAGCTGGTTTGCATGGAGCTCATGCATGCGCACTGCCGCTTAGCTTTGCGCGCACATGCTTAGCTAAGCGCACAGAAGCACACACCTGCTTACCACTGCTTAAAAGTGCTTACTCTCATGCACACCTGTGCTATTTTCTTTTAAAGAAAAGAAAATGGGGAGATAGGAAAGTGGTGAAAAAGGGGGCACAAAGAGGGTAGGACAGTAGAAAAACAAGCTCGGGTTTTGCAGGAGGGATGTAGGAAAGGCCCATAGCTGCCCATTTCTTCGTCAGCAACAGCTGTGCATATGTTTGTAATTTGGTGTGAAATTTGAAACCTTCCACCCCTGAGAGAGGTGTGAGGACAACAATAATATTTGTTGTACAGCCAATTGTAATTGCCAGTTTACATGTCCAGCAGACATGTGTGCAAAATGGGCAGCTATGTATGAGGTGTAATTTTTTTGTGGGTACAGAGTGCCCTTTTTTTTTTTTTCAGGTGAGAGTGGTATGTCAGGTACGGGAAGTCGGTATAGCAGGGGAGGTAGGTAGGGGAGGTTGACAGACAAGACAAACAAGACACATACAGGGATGGTGTATGACACATGTGGGGGGGTTACACAATTGACAGGGATGGATGTTTGGATATCTTGAGCCCATAAGCCTACAGGTGGCAACAGTGGAACTGAGATCCCCACCCATGGGCAGTTGCCACTGTGCCTTCACTGCCCAGGACGGGGCTATGCTGGGGGCTGTGTAGGACAGGCAGCAGGCACGCCCATGAGTTGTGCCACCCATGCCTCAAGCTGGCGTAGGGGCCCAAGCACAGCGTGCCGGATCTCCCTACGCACCACAGTCTGGACACTACGGAGGGTGAGTGGATGTTCTCCACCGGCCACGCTTGCAGAGGGGGGACGAGCCCCATTCCCTGCAGCGCTTCCACCTGCAGGTGGCACAGGGCCACCGGAGGAGGGTCCGGCCTGGGCACTACTGCCAGGTGCACTCACCAGCGGAGGTGGGAGAGGTGGGTCTGCTGGAACCCGCCTTCCCTGTCGTCCTATATTTTGCATTATTTAGTGACAGTTTGGGTTAGTAATGTGCAATACCATTCACAATTAGTTGTAACAGCATGCATTAGTATTCCCATTAACCAAACACCCATAAATTCAAGCCGTTGAACAGCAAGTATAACACATGCATAATTTGAATAACAGTACACGTTCCAACGACATGCAGGGTTGAGTGATGGCAACAGGCCATCAGGTTTGGATGTATGAACAGGGCACATGCATCAACGTACATGCAAATATGTATGAACCAACAGGACAATTGTCCAGGGGTGTTAATTGTGAATACACATACCCATTTCACGTGGAATGGATTATTTGTGGTTATAGGGTAGGGTGAAGAAATATTTCATTAACAACTTCAAATACCTATACATATGCTGTACATTTCTACTAGCTGCAGATATATACACACTACAGGTCTGACTACAGTTTCCTATGTGACAACTTATGCATGTTGGTGATAGTAATGTTACTGCTACATCAATATACATTTCATTTTTATTTGTACACATTCATATTTGGCTCTGTCCAGCTACATCATCCTGCTACATTTGCTTTATATGGCTCTAGACAACTGTGGATGTTTGGTATTTCATACAACCATACTATCTGCATATTGCAAACTGAGAGCAACATATCCAGATTTTGGGACACACATTCCAGCTTCAGTACTTTTTTCAACACATGTTGCTGTTTGGTTGTGCCTGTCACATTCATTTCATTCTGTACTGACTGCAGTATACTTTATTCAGGGGTTATTACTACTTTATTGGTGGATTCATACCTCTTTCTCACACTCTCTCACTTGTTTTATTTTTACAATTCAGGATGGTACTTAATTCTAGGCTTTATTGACATGTTTTACTTAGTTATAACAATCCTTTCCAACAGTCTCACTTGTGTCATGTTTCAGAATTTAAACAGGGATATATTTCACACATGTGTTTTACTCAGCTTCTGTAGCTGTACTTTTCAGCCTGCTGCAGGTTATGTACTATTATATTACAGGTGGAACATCTTTATTTCAGACTTGTTTCATTTTTATTTTTGGATTACAGGCTGCATCACACTTATGTAATCAAACAATACTAGCAAAATCTCTCTTACACTGTTACTTGCACATTTTATTAATAAGTGACTACACTGCACTCTTTTGCAAGCTGTCATACTTATATTTTTTTACAGTTACAGGGAGAGAATTACTGACCTGCCTAGTGGCGCAACCGCACCAGCCTATCGGCATAGGCTCGACGGTTCATGGAACGGACACCTGCAGCTGTAATATAAATGAAGTAATATTGGAATACACATCTCCATAATATCAGCTAGGTTAATTTCTTACATAAATAATTACATGTAACTTACTCAGTAGTGGGGCGTTGGGCATTTGCCGGGCCTCCTGGATCCAACGGTTCAGTTGGTCCTGCTTCCGTCTCTTCAGGTCCGCATGGTGGTGACGGACCTGTTCACCAGTCCTTGGTATTCCTGTGGCACTGGTGAGATCATGTGCCAACCGGTCCCACATCTCAGCCCTATGTGCTCCCCACAGGACCTGGCCCTGCATGAGTTGGGCCTCATGATCATGGACGAAGAGCCAAACCATATATTTGGACTCCTCAATGCCCCACCTCTGTGCTCGGAAGCAACTACCCTCTCCTACACCTGCTATCCTGACTGCAAATCAGTTCCACAATCATTTATGCTGTGTATTCCCGCCTATGGGGCTTATATATGCCATTTTTCCCGCACTTATCTGTGATTGGCCATTTTGGAATTGTATCAGCTTTACAAAACCTGCTTTGTCATTCTCCTCTTTCCATTCATTCCTATATATATGCTATTACTGCATTTCTAAGAGCAACTGTCATGGCTTAGTGGTTCAGTACTTTGACTATGATGCATGGTATCCTGAGTTCGAGCCTGGCCATTGCTTTTTATATTTTATGACTGTCTACACAGGCCAGGAGGTGTGTCTGTGTAAAGGCAATTTTGATACAGCTTGCTCAACGTTGCTCGTCGGTTAGCTTGTTGGCGCAGTGCGCAGCTCCGTGCAAACGGGTCACGCTGGCTTACGCGCCGTTTGGCTGTCAGCACGCATATTACACTCAGCTCAGCTACGGGCACACAATTTCAGCATGTTGGAATTCTGCTCAACCCCAGCCACTCCTTCGACACCTGTTAAACCACTACTCACCTACGGGCACTCATTTTACACCTGTTAAACCACTACTCACCTACGGGCACTCATTTTACACCTGTTAAAACACTGCTCACCTACGGGCAGATATACTCAGCTTGTTAGAGTGTAGCTCAGTTATGGGCATTTCTGAC
The DNA here is from genome assembly GCF_019279795.1 of Protopterus annectens. NCBI lineage: Eukaryota > Metazoa > Chordata > Ceratodontiformes > Protopteridae > Protopterus > Protopterus annectens. The sequence goes on along the minus strand of NC_056741.1, from coordinate 1,871,080,759 downwards.
ATTTCTTCTTTTTTTATTTCACACATTTCTTCACAATACATGGCCCATTTCATTACATTTTACATAAAAATAATTTTATACATGTACATATATGTCAGGGAATTGTTTTGTGCTTATTTCACTAAAAATAAAAATTGATGTTGTGGGGGCTCGAACCATGACTGCCTCCTCTTCAGCCGATGTCTCTACCGCCACGCTATTGCTTCTTGGCTTACTTTGCATATTTAGTTCTTATATGCTTTTCCACTGACTGCTAACTGTGGCTAAGTGACAGGCACGCCCGCGCAAACGAGCGCACTCACGGGCAAACATCTTTAAAACTTATAAAAAAAATATAACATGTTCATTTTTACATTTTATGTTCATAGTCTGTGGGGGCATGTGTTGTGTTGTGTTTATTCACATTTACACGGACTCTGTCGTGGGGGTTTACTTTCGGGACGTTTACTCTTCTGGGGGTGTGTCCGTTTGCAGGGCTTGCCCTACGGACATGCCCCCTACTGTCTTACACGGACCGTGTTAACCTTAGGTGTGATTCAGCATGCCCTCATTCATATGCATGGCATGCTGACGTCACACCGTTTAACTGCAGCCTCCATGTAATACTTGTAACTCTTACACGGAGGCTTTGTGAATCCTGCCCAATATCTACAATCAGTATGATATAACAGTTATTCACAAAGCGTCATGGACAGATATAGCAAGTAAGAAGTAAACATGCTGCTACAGCCTGCTGAAACTGATGAGGGTTCACTTGTGAGCATATCTGTCAACCTGCAGACACTGAAAATAGGTACAAAGGCCCTTGAAAAATAAGTACAATCAGCTAAAATATGGACATCTAATTAGCATAAAATATATACCAAATAGCACATAACTCTTCCTGCATCAAGTAGGAAAGTGAGAATACTTAGAAATGCGTTTAAAAACAGAGAATGAGAAAAATGAAAAAAAAAATAAGCACATTATCAAAAGGAGAGTGCAAAAAGAGTTAAAAAAACTGTATTGCATAATTCTACCACACAAGGACACTTATTTCTGCTTCTGTAAAAGGGAGGTGTAAGATAGTATCCTCTTTATTTATATTATGTATATTATATTATTGCTGCTACAAGTGTTTTTTCATACAGTGCCGTTTTTCTGTGTACTAGACAGTTTCAAAACTATATTGTGAAAGTGTGCATCAAGCCAAACATCAAGTATATATATATATATATATATATATATATATATATATATATATGTATAGTAATGTCTTTCAGCTTTTCTCGGTTAGGGGTCCCCACAGCGGAACTCCGGTCTGCTAATGATTGACATTGGATTTTTATGGTGCCAAGTTGCCAGCCCAATGCCCAACCTTCAAGGAAGGCACACCCATTCACACACACACCTACCTGCATGTCTTTAAATGTCACTTGACCGTGGGGAGGACATGCATACTCCACACAGAAGGCGCACCAGCTGAGAATCGAACTGGTGAACCTCTTTCTAGGAGGTGACAATGATATATATATATAAATATATGGGTTCGATACACTAGATCGAATTTTCTCTAATTCGAAATAGTGCATGGAATACTCACTGCAGCTAAAGTGCACTTAATCAAAAGTGCACTTACGTGAAGTTCAGTACAACGAACGGGTGTTGCACTGAACTTCCATGCAGTACTCACAGACCTTAGGGTTAGGGCATGGGTCATAGTAAGGGGATGAACCGTGCCCTAAACCTAAGGTCCGTGATGACTGCAGCGCAGTGAAGGACATGGCAATGTCCTCCACTATGGTGCGATAGTCACGAACCTTAGAGTTAGGCATGGGTTAAGGTAAGGGGATAGCTTTACTAACTAAAAAGCTATCCCCTTAAGGTCCATGACAATCGCACCATAGTGGAGGACATAGCATTTTTTTATGTCCTCCACTGTGCTTCGGTGTTTTCGATGAAGTGCACTTACGCAAAAGTTCTCTTTAGTTAAAGTGAACTTTCGCAGAAGTGAGGCTTCCTATTACACTTTTGTTCTTGTAATATAGTATATATATATATATATATATATATATATATATATATATATATATATATATATATATATACATACAAATATATAAATTAAAACAAAAAAAGGTGGCACGGACCACTGCAGTGCTCCAGAGTTGTTATACATCAGAGAAAATACACTCTTGCACTTCAAAAACAAAGTTTCAAGTGTGATTCCTTTAATTCCTTGAATATCTCAAAAAAACAGTAAATAAACAACTAAAATAGTATAAACAGCCTTCAACCAACATAACCATCACAAACCGATTTTGCACTGATGACTTTTTTTTGCGAAACATGAACTGATCAAACTCAAAGATGCTCATATATGTAAAAAGAGTATGGCACAAAAATGCTGCAAAGGCCTTTGGGAGTGGCTTACAACTCATAGCAAGTGTAAGTCTGAACTTAATTTCTTCAACAAAGAAAGAAATGTTTGATGAAAATGATGATGCCGGCATGACCAGTACATGCAGCAACACATTCTGTTTTCATGTGAGACAATGACCATCCTGTTGGTTGGTATTTTTTTCTATTCCACTCCAGTGCTCACTTTTTCAGCTCTCCTGGAAAACCATCTTACTCATTTCAAGCTTCACTTTGTAAGGCCTTGTGGTACATGTTTGGTGGTGTACCTGCTGCATATGTTTTGTGAATTATGGCTTGAATAGAGGTTTGTAGCATTTCATTCACTTCATTAACACTTCTGCATTTTAGCATAAAAGAGTCCAAATAGCTGTGAGTAGAGTAGCTATAAAAATATTCAGTAAAAAGTTGATGTCCAGGATCCTATCTAGTAAGTGGTCACAATGAATTCACAGAAAAAAAATAATATAGATATCACTTCCTGGCACTGCAAAGCATTCTTAATGATGTATGATGTATATATATGATTTCAATAAGTCATAGAAATGTCATATTCATAAAGAAGAGTAGAACTGATTACAGAAATGTACAACTACTTAGTTGGGGCTTTTCATTTGTAATTTTAGTAAAAACATGCTAAGCGCTTTTAAATGGACGCAATATTATATCATATCCTGTGCAAAATCTTTGCTTCATGTTTTATTGAGAAGTGACTGGTAAGCTAATGGAAGCAGGTAGGATTCATTAAGGTAAGACTTGGGGTTCCCTATCAATAGCACAAGACAAAAGGGGACTATCACACCATGCACCCCTCAATGCTAAGAGCTGCATATACCCACATCTATAAACGCACATATACTCACACACACACACACACACACACATATATATATATATATATATATATATATATATTTATATATATATATATATATATATATATATATACATATATATTAAATATAAATATAGATATATAACACTTATAACTGACCTGCTCTGCCTCTTCTAAACAGTGTTATAACTATGATTTATGAAACTAAATCCTCAGTAATGACAGTTTTCAAACTCACGATTCATCCCTATGTGTTATATTATAAATTAGTTGTACATAGACACAGAAGTAGAGTTATACATCATAGAAAATTCTATGGCATTGTCAAATGTATTTTTCTGGCATGGATGGGCTGTACAGCTTAAACCACCCCCTGTAAAGTCTCAGTTTGGTACTTTTCTGACTGCATGCCTATACTCATTTTGGTCATATTACTAAATATTGGTTATGAAAAGTTGTAAGCCAGTTTATATTTATATGGGAATTGTGTCTGCTACTAGTATTTTACCCACACGTGTACAATATTCGTGTTTTTAGGATTCATGTATTATTCATATTGGAATAAGGTTATAACACACATGCACAAAAAAAAAACCTCAGACGTCTGATTCAGGAGAAAATTGTAAACTGCTTAAGACTTGCAGCCTTTGTTTAAAAAAGCAACATTGTCTCTTTTCTTCTGTTTTATACCATTCTTAGCATAGTACTTGTTAGACTAACCCCGGCGTTAGGCTTGTGCCGACCGTGCAGCGTAAGGATGGTGCAGTAGCACCAAATGCATAGTAATGAAGGCGCGCTGCCGACAAAGCCACATGCACAGGAAAGGAGCGCGAGTGCAAAGGGCGTGTCGAAGTGCCGCACAGAGGTGTGGAAATGGCAGATGTCAATGTGCAACCTAAAATGCTTGCATATAACAAGTTGCAAGATAGTAACCATGTCAGTGTCTCTGGATACTGAAACGTATGCAAAGCATGCAAGAAAGTACCTGTGAACACAAAGTAACGAAGCAAACAGAAATGCACGGTAGGGAATAATGGGTCCCTATCCCGCGAACAAATGACATGGAAGACCGTGTGGCCATAGTCCAACGCAGTGTAGATAGCCATATAAAGTGGAAGTGAAATGCATCATATGTTAGCGATCCGCCAGTAGGTATGTCCAGCCCAATGGTGAGGGTCACCAGCGGACCCATAATGTGAGGGAGGGGACACAGCTGGGCAGATGTGTCCATAACAAAATACACGAGAAATGTAGATATCTAGCGACCGTATGTCTGAATTATATCCCACAAGGCATGTAATAGTCACATACAAAAGGTATGTCCATATTTCACATACCAAATGTGATAAGAAATAGAATAAGCATGTAAACAAAACAGAAGGATCATGCAAACAGCCACAGCAATAAGGACACATGTAGGCTGAAAGGAACAGTATTATCCGTACCGTTGACTAGGATTACCACCTGTCCCACTTTGCGAGCGACAGTCCCTCTTTGGGCAGTTGTGTTCTAACAAAAACCTGTAACAATGGCAAATGTCCTGAGATTATAGACAAAATTATTCCCTATACATTATGCAATAGTTGCATTAAACAGGTTTTCTGTATCTAAATTACATAAATGTTATAAGAAACAGAATAAGCAACTGAACTGCTACAAGAATAAGGTTTTATATAAGCAAGAAGTCTAAGTTCTATCCTGTGGACTGACCATGGGTATGTGTCGGCCTGTAAAATGTGATGTGTGTACCAAAAATGTCCCACTTTGGCCAACTGAAAAGGTGGCAACCCTACCGTCGACTGTGGGGAGGTGTTGTCCACTACAGTCAGATATGTGTACGGAGTATATCCCATCCTGGACATAGGAAAAGGTGGCATCCTACCAATGAGTACAACAGGCCACCAAAATCTGGAAGTCAGCGGTCCAAGCCGAACATGTCAGGATGTGTCACAGTCGAACGGGTAGTACCCGGGTATACCAAACATGTAATGAAAGAGAAGTATGCGTGTGTACCTATGTGCATGAGGTATAGCATGTGGAAAGCAAACATGGCAGGGTTGTTCACACAACCATACAGGTACAAGACACATGTAGGGTATTCAATGTGTTACTCTGGCCGTGTCATGGGCCAACAACCAAAGCACAGATGTATGGGGTGTGAGGAATCTGTGTATGTGGGGTGGATGGGTAATGGTACAATCCTCCAAGGTGATACTGTGTTGTATGCAGAATAGGTGAACCGGAGGTGTATGAGGGAGCAGCGGGTGGTGAAGCTGAAAGAAACACAAACACATGTATAATCAGCAGCAATACAACCAGACAGGCCATACTGTAGAACACAATCCCACAAACAGATAAATATTGAAATGTGCGATACAAATGTATAGATATGTCACCGGCACATACCCACAGATTGGTCCTGATGGAACTGGCCATAACAAATGCCACGCACCTGGATGGAACTGGCCATAACAAATGCAACACACCTGGATGCATAATGGACTACCCAGCATCCCCTCCACATCACACAACCCGCTCCCGTACCTGAACGTCCACCAAATCCAGCCGTACTTGGCCTACTGGTGTGGTGCAGCCACAGCTACACACAGTGACCACTACGCATATGTAGTAGGTAGTGTCACCCTAGGTGGTTGCAGGATTGCACATGACCTCAGCACATTTTCGTAACTCCAAAACGATGTTCAGTATACCTCTTGTTGTGGATCGGTACAATTTCTGGATATCCCTCATGGGATACGTAACCTGTGTAAACATTAGAATGGAAGACACAAAGTCCAGTCCTGTAGACATCTAGACAGAAGTTGGAATGTGCATTAGAGGAGTACGACACTGTCCAGCCCTAAGTGGTCATGAATAACCTACTACCCAGGATCAAACACTTTCCCATGATGCACGTGTCCCGACACGAATAAGCGGAAATATATTGCACACATTCGCATAGTGGCACATGGTATAAGAGTGATGAAGTCACTGACGTAAACAGGATAACCCTGCACTACTGTGTGAGGGACACTTAATGTGTGTGTAGGTGTGACTGACCATACCTGTCAACCTCTGAGAGCAAGATATCTGGACAAAGCCTTGAATAAAAGTATACCTGTCAACCTCTGAGAGCAAGATATCTGGACAAAGCTGTGAATAAAAGTGGGACAAAGGCCGAAAAGTATGGACAATTTGTAAAGAAACTGAGAAAGTTGATAGAATAACAGTTTGTACGCTGTCATTAACTTCCTGAAGAGTATGAAGTCTGAAACTCAAGTGTCTGTCATTATGTTCTGACTTCAGTCTTTAATGACTAGCTACTGATTTGCCAGAAAACAACAGTGTATTACAGAGGTCCGTACAAATTTACAGTAACAAACCTTCACATTTGTTTACTGTACCACTGCATACCTGTAGTTAATTCATGTCCAAAATAATAATCCTCGTATAAATGCATACAGGAAATAATCAAATGTGAATGGGAACACCCCTCACCGTGGATTATGTATTGTAACCACCCCCACCCATATCATGTATTGCCAACATAAAAAGCTGCTGACAGGTGCTGAAAGACCTGTGTCTGTAAACACAGGTAAACCTCTATAAAATGGACAAATTCTGACCATGTACTTCATCTGACATTTGAACTCGGTCAGGGCAGTTCTGTTCACCAGGTGGACAAGCCTAAACCCAGATCACCACAGGAACACCCTGACAATGAAAGACTTGTATGTGCCAGGACTATAAGCCTTGGAGTTCTGCATATCCTTGGAGTGATTAAATATGCAGCTTGGGTCCAGAGCAGCAGGGAATAGGGAATGTGTAATATGTAGTACCACATTTTTCCCAGCAGGAGAATGGAAGCCTGTGTTGTAAGTGAAGCGGTGAGGCGTATGTTAATTTAGCTATGTACTATGGGTATGCATATAAATGAGTCAGAACACCGATAGTATAGTGGTTACAGCATCCGGCCAATGTGAATGCAGTCCCGGGTCAACTATGACTACAGCACATATGAGTTAATGAATGCGTGTGTGCTGTAAAGACATTTAAATATGTAAAGGTGAACGTGTGTTTCGCATATGTCCACTAACCGGATTACAGATATTGTACTGGTACCGTCACAATTAAGAAAACCCACGTAAGCACAAAGACTTAGTAAACATATGCAACCCACAATAAGGATATGCAAGTGTGCCTGCGCGTGTGTAATCTGCTCACAGCATAGCAAATGAATGCTGTTTTCTACACTTTTATTTATATATCTATATATGGATATATATATTTGTGTATAGATATATATCCACAGACTTAAACTAAATATATGAAATAAAGAATGTACATATATATATATATATATATATATATATATATATATATATATATATATATATATATACACACACACACACACACACACACACAATTACATAAATCGATATATACATAACAAACATAGAAACATTTGTCATTGTGGATATAACACATGTACATAAATAGGTTATGTCACAGCTATTATGGATAGACATACAGACATGCAAGACAGGTAAATACACTGTTGCTTTCCAAACCATTGCCCAGAAAGTACCAGTGTGCCAAATCTGCAAGTTCTACTCTTTAAACATGGATATAGGTGTCCTTTGCAGGACTCCAAAAAGTGGTTGTCTACAGGCAACGGCCAGTAACCACTGATGCCAAGGAAGTCACATCTGCAGCTACAATATAGCTGTACATGCAATAGTAGCTTGTGCAAGGGTAATAACACATGGGTTGACAGAATGTATGACATATGTCCCGATACGTAGAGAGTGGATAGTGCTTAGAAGTATCTTCATACTTTATTATCGCTCACATTAAATATGTCTTATGACTACTGTGGAGGGGTGTCAGGTATGGGAATCATGGGTATGCAATAATGGGCCTAGGTTCACAGGTGTTGGTTGGCACAGATTTATTAGGTCCGCCCCATGGGAGTGATTAATATTCCTATGTGGGTATAGCACACACCTATACCTTCCAAAAATGAAGAACCCATCTACTGGATATTGTGTAAACCATTGGGGGAAGACGTAGGGACTTATATCAGTGTCATGTAGGCGATTATTACGGACGTACATGCGTACAAATAAGATGGTAACCATACCTCTCAACCTTTCAGAATAAGACATCTGGACAAAGGCATATTTAAATAAGTACAAATAGGGACTATGTTAAATATTCCTCTGAGAAAGTTAGAATGTTGATAGAATAATGGATAATTCATTAGTATGAATGTTTTGAGAGTTATTAGTTATAAACTATTAATGTCTGTCATTATTATCTAACCTCACAGTCCTTAATGACCTGCCACTAATTTACCAGAAAGGCACAATAATAACAAAAAAGGAACAACATTACAAGTCTAAGTTCGGGACATTTACCCAAAATGTATACAGTTGAGAGGTATGAAGTTAACCCTGTCCTAAATCAATGTACAAAACTAGTGATATCAGGTGGACAGGTGTGAAGAAAGACGGGGTGACAAATGACAAAACATATATAAGTCAAAAGCATGTACCTCGATAAATGTGAATGAATACTTATGCCCTGTGATAGTCAATGTGAAAGGTTAATAGTGTCCCTCAGGGTGTTATGCAGTATCCCCGATACAGTGTTCAGTCTCCCACACTCGCATGTGAGTTCTGCCACTGACGGAAAGTGCAAATACCGGCGAACACATAAGGTAGATGATAGCATAATATGTTTTGATTAGCACCTGTTGGCTTTTGTGAGGAACACAACACTCTTGGCAGGTGTGTCCTGCAAAAGGAATGTAATGGCATCTGGCCTGTGATTTCTTCTTGTGTGTAGTGGTGTAATAAAATGATATATCTAGTATCAGAAACAGATACATGTTATAGGAAACAGTATTATTGACTATATTACTACAAGAAAACTCTGGAGGTATGAAAAGTGCTGAAGTAGTCAGTTTAGTTTTGACCGCAGGTATGTGTTGACATGTCAAATGTCACAGCTGTATATATAGTACCTATAGGGCTGTCACCATTACAAATGATGAAAGTGGGAGCTGCTTTGTAGAAATATCAGACGTAGCAGGTCAAAACATACCTACAGTCATGCATACTCCACAAATAGACATATTAGCACACAGCAAAGCTTAGGCCAGGGGTCATGGAGCCTTGGCTGGCGTGTACAAGTAGAGGAAGAGTAGAACAAGGCAAGATGTCTACCGAGCTATTCAGCAATATCCTGTAGGGGTGTGTAAGACAGCCCCTAAACCGAACGTTGCATGGACAATGTTAGGATATGCAAATTACCCCATTTGTAGGTGAAAGCTATGCTAATGATGTAAATCTACAATGCATGAAACAGTAAGCTGTCCGTGCAAGAGTAGAGTTATGTGCAGAAATGTACTCGGATGTTAACCGAGTAACATTCTGCAAGTAGCTAAACGGAGCAATGTCAGCTGCAAATAAAGGATGAATTCAGTTGACGAAGCATGCCAATGGCCAAATATTAGGCCAGTGGCATATTTTTCCATTTGAAATTAATAAAACTCTATTTGTCCTCCCCCAATCTCCAGTGTGTAAGTGTAGCACAGTGGCGCGAAAACGCGCTGCGCTTTTAAAACAAGAGAAATATTTAAAATACACATAGAAATTGTAATTATCGTTAACAGTTAGTTCACCATGCAGGTGAATGGCAAGCTGAAGACTAGATGGCTACTGAGTACTGGTTGCTATGTGTGGAAGCGCTCTGTCAGAGATGTAACCAAGCATTAGTAAGCAATCCTATGCAATTGAGGCTGAGGATAGTGAATCACAATTCGTCATGCCATATGGGCCAAGCCACTATAGTGGAAGAATAGGTTAAGGGGACTATCAGAGTAGAAGATAGGTGACATTATGAGTGTGTATGTATAAAACACGGTAATCCTATTGGAGCAATGTGTCACATGTTTGCTGTCAGTTACTCATCAGTGGAAGAGGCATGTTATGATTTATCCTAGGTACAGTCAGGAAACTGATGGTATACGCCATGGATATCACTGAAGTTTCTTGCAAGCCTGCTGACAGTGTCTTCGTGCCTGTGCACACCTGTAGGCCCGAGTAAGCATGTGTGCATGCGTGTCAGCCCGTGTGCGTGCGTTGAAGAATGAGTAAGGTAGTGTAAGCATGTCGAAGTCCGTGTAATGTCATGTAAGCCAGTGTACGCATTTGTAAGCATGTATAAATCTGTACTACACACATCACACACGTACTGCACACTTTGAAACACATGCTGCCAATACTACACATGTCAGTCAAATGGCACATGGATGGATAATAAATCTTCAGAATCAACAGTGCTGTAAACTATACTACATTGATGGTCATAGCTGCAATACATCATGCCTGCTTACATACACCTAGAAGGATATCACACTTTGTGTTAACAACATTTTAACATTAATACAGTGCTATAAAGCCAACCTGAGCATCATCACCATGTTAGTCTGTTCCTGCATCTATGTTACACATTACAGGTGGTGGCACAGGTGTCATCATATGCACAGGGTATGGTGTTTCTTTTCCAGAGCCTGTCATTGAGCCATCCAATCAACATGTAAGTATGTGTGTGTGAGAGGGACAACAGTGTTTGCATGGCCCAATGTTGATGCAATGTGTGTGTGTGTATGTGTTAGCCCTAGCTGTTTGTTTCATGTGTGTGTGTGTCTGCATGTACACAGTTTCAGCATGTGTCATGCATATACAGGAGGTTGTGAGACGGTCACAGACCGTACCTGCCAGGCTGTACAGATCGCCATTACTGGCCATGGACACCCCTGCATGCATTCAACAATATTCCAGTCCTGCACCTGTCAATGTATACGCATACATTCTAGGGATCTGTATCACAACCTGTGGATAAACGGGAGTCAGTAATGTTAACCTGATTTGCATAGTAGTGTCAGCTAATACATAGTTATATGAGCCATACTCATCCTCCAAAGTAAAAACCACTGCTGACTGTTGCTGAGATGTGCACATGACCGTTTAAAGGTGCTGTACTATCATTGTTGTCAATGTCCCTTGTAATACCCAGCAACAGAATAACTGGTCACTACACAACTATAACCCAGGATCACTACAGCACACAGTATGTGCACTATCACAGAGCCATAGCATATTTACATACATCAAAGGTGTTCACGTACAGATAATGCAGCACATTCAATAGTGCTAATATCCACATACATATCAATATCTATCTACATTGCTTATATATAACTAGATATACACACACACACACACTTGGCAGGGCTGGGATCAGAACACAGACCAAACTACGTTATCAAACTACAGCATTATGCATGTACAGAACTCGCTACCGTGATTACTAGATCACAGTATTCACACAGGCATACGTCTAGCTTGCTGGCATCAGCATCAAAGGCAAAGACGCCATACGGATTCTACGGAGACTGAATAGTGTAAAAGCAATGTACTGTTGTCATGCAGTGGGAAACTCTCCCACACACACATGTGGCAGGATTGGGATTAAAACACAGACCTATCTACCTTATCACACTACAACAATACGCATTTACAGAACGTGCTACCGAAATTACTGAACACAGCACCCCCAGAGGCATACTTCTAGGTGGGTGACATCATCCGCAAAGCCAAAGACGCCGATAGGGAATGTATGTGGTGTGAGGTATCTAAAAGCATTACTGTGTCCCCAGGCAGCTGGAAACACACACACACACACACACACACACACAGTTGGCAGTGCTGGGAGTTGACCATACACCGAACTACCTTATCACACTACAACAATACGCATTTACAGAACGCGCTACTGAGATTACTGAACACAGCACTCCCAGAGGCATACTTGTAGGTGGGTGACATCATCAGCAAAGGCAAAGACGCCGATAGGGAATGTATGTGGTGTGAGGCATCTAAAACCATTACCCTTTCCCCAGGCAGCTGGAAACACACACACACACTTGGCAGGGCTGGGAGTCAAACATACACCTAACTACCTTATCACACTACAGCAATACGCATTTACAAAATGCGCTACTGAGATTACTGAACACAGCACTCTCAGAGGCATACTTCTAGGTGGGTGACATCATCCGCAAAGGCAAAGACGCCGATAGGGAATGTATGTGGTGTGAGGCATCTAAAAGCATTACCATGTCCCCAGGCAGTTGGAAACACACACACACTTGGCAGGACTGGGAGTTGAACATACACCTAACTACCTTATCACACTACAGTAATACGCATTTATAGAACGCGCTACCAAGATTACTGAACACAGCACTCCCAGAGGCATTCTTCTAGGTGGGTGACATCATCCGCAAAGGCAAAGATGCCAATAGGGAATGTATGTGGTGTGAGGTGTCTAAAAGCATTACCGTGTCCCCAGGCAGCTGGAACCACACACACTTGTCAGGGCTGGGAGTCAAACATACACCTAACTACCTTATCACACTACAGCAATACGTATTTACAGAACACGCTACCAAGATTACTGAATGCAGCACTCCCAGAGGCATACTTCTAGGTGGGTGACATCATCCGCAAAGACAAAGACGCCGATAGGGAATGTATGTGATGTGAGGCATCTAAAAGCATTATCGTGTCCCCAGGCAGCTGGAAACACACACACACTTGGCAGGGCTGGGAGTCGAACATACACCTAACTACCTTATCCCACTACAGCAATACTCATTTACAGAATGCACTACCAAGATTACTGAACACAGCACTCCCAGAGGCATACTTCTAGGTGGGTGACATCATCCGCAAAGGCAAAGACGCCAATAGGGAATGTATGTGGTGTGAGGTGTCTAAAAGCATTACCATGTCCCCAGGCAGCTGGAAACACAAACACACACACACACACACACACTTGGCAGGGCTGGAAGTCAAACATACACCTAACTACCTTATCACACTACAGCAATACGCATTTACAGAACGCACTACCGAGATTACTGAACACAGCACTCCCAGAGGCATGCATCTAGGTGGGTAACATCTTCCACAAAGGCAAGGACGCTGATAGGGAATGTATAGAGAGTGAGCAGTCTGAAAGCATATTACTATCCCAAGGTAGACGTCGACAAACACATGGCAGTGGTGTGATCGGGGCAACTAAATATCTACGGAGCACTACAACAACACTACATAGATACGGGATGCACCACAGACAGTACACCCTGCAAGACAGTCAGCCAGTGTGTTCAATGTTGGCATCCATCATGACGTTGAAAATGGACATCTGCTGCCTGGATGTCCACCATCGCTATACAGGATGTCAATGGCCATGCCCATACACAGAGGCACATCACCGACACAAGGTGTCACTGGCCATACCCACATGCTTAGTATCACATGTCCATTTGGAATGTACTGCATGTCCATCTACACAACAGTGTACTGGGCATGCTCACACACTTAGCAGTTGCAAAGGGCCATCTGGCATGCACGCGGATACTAAACACGGAAGGGCACAGTATGGTATTACTGTCCCCACGTACATGATGGCCACTCATATGTATTGACCAGTACACACTCGGGAGCCATCACAGATGTCTCAGGTGCAGATCACAGATGTACACACCACAGTCTACAATGTAGCCCTCAGACACCAGCATGTCGTTGAACCAGCAATACATCAACACAACACCGTGTGATGCATGACCAGTGGACTGTACATAGATGTACAGCAACTGTGCAGACTACACATGTACCGACAGGGTTCCATCATGTGTTATTCATTGCAATGATACCACTGTACATAACCAGGTTGGCTCTACACATAACCTGGGTCTTACACAGCTGTGACAGATGACTGTCGCTGTACACCAACGAACACACATGTTCGGATATGTCATACATGTAATTGCAGTGGATATGTGCATGGACCACACACACAAAACGCATATGTACATAGCATAGCTTTTGCTGTCCTCCGTGCAGACAAGTGGCTACAGCAATCATACGCACACAAATGGGAGGTGGGTCCATGGCTTTTGAATGCCAACAGTACATGAGGTAGCAATGTTGACTGAGAACACATTTCCTCTGTACTAGTTACCCATGACACCCATCATATCATACAACAGTCCATGTGTTATGTATGTCAACACACATGTCCACCAATTGCAATACATACAAACATGGCTACATGAAAGGCATACGCACACAAATGGGAGGTGGGTCCATGGCTTTTGAATGCCAACAGTACATGAGGTAGCAATGTTGACTGAGAACACATTTCCTCTGTACTAGTTACCCATGACACCCATCATAAAACCCTTTTTAACAAAAAAGCCCAAAATTGTTAAAAAAAGGGAAAAGGGGCCACACACGTAAAAACTTTTGCAATGCATACAAAAACCTTTTGGCCCCAAAAAACCATGCAGGAAATGAGCCCCAAAACCCCTGTTTCAACTGAAGGGGGGGTGCATCGGGTAAGGGATGTGAGTAGGGTTGTTTGTAATTTTTTCCCTCACGGTGTAACAAACCCTTTCATTGAAAACAGACATTTACACCTGAGGGTAAAACAAAAAACTACAGCGGTAGGTTTTACCATTTAATGACATGTTTAATCCCCCTGTGATAGGAAAACCCAAATGCCAAAAAGGGAAATCTCCATTCTGTAAAATACACTAGGGGTTATTTCCCCTTGATGGTGGCCCATATATCCAAAAGGGTGGGTACCCCAATTACCACCGACACTTTTTAACTCTGCATATGCGGGGGAAAGCGATGGGCGGTTGGTACCCCGCCCAATACGGGGGCTACATGTTTTTTGGGGTTTTTTTGGGTGTTTTTTTTTGGGGTTGTGTGTGTGTGGGGGTTTATTGCCATATGGGGGATCTCCTTGAACACACCCTCCCCCTTGGGTAGAGAACCCCCTTTTACCTTTCCCAGGGGGTTGACATGTTTTGGTGGTGTTCACAACTAGTATCCAAAAGGAAGTTTTATAACATTGGGGTGTGTTTGTGTTGTGGTGTGGGTGTTTGTTGTGGGGTTTTGTGTGGGTATGCTTCTGGTCTTTTAATTGTGGGTGTACCCCCCTCCCCAGAAAAACCCGGATTACCTGGTAGGGAGTAAATTTTACCCTGTGTTTTTCCCCACGGTCTACAATATGGTACCTTTTATTTTCCCCTTCTTGGGGCCGTTTTCCCATTGGGGGTTACCACATAGGAAAACCTCCCCTTTAACACAGGGGTGCCATAAGGGGAAACCGGAATTTTGCTTTTGTTCCGGTACTGTAAACATATAACTGCTCACATGACTCAGGGGGCCTATAAAAAGGGGGCCTTCAAACATTATTTCCCAACCCTGTTAAACCCCTCACCATTCAACCCCCTGTATGTTTACCGGGAAGGGGTTTCATCCCCTAGCATGAAAGGGCCTATTTAAAACAAGGGCTGCTGTTCAGTATTGTGTTTGGGGCCCTTTTTTTCTGTGGTAATTTGTTTTAACTTTTTCCGGGCAGCCAGGTTGAAGCTCACCCCCAGGCCATCCCTTGCCGGGGATACCCAACAAAGGGTTAAAAACATGGGAACTCCCCCAAACCATTTGCTTACCGGGTGGCCCCATGCAATTAGACAAAGGAGGGGACCCACATAAACCCCAACTGCTGTTACTTTGTTCCAGAAAACATTCCCTTGAACCCATAAAACCAACATGTCCCCCACCTGTAAACTAAAATTGTTTTGACATTTAACCATGCTTTTGGGGTTACACCTTACCTTTTTTGGATTCGCCCCTGTAAATTACACAAATGTTATCCCATCTCTCTTCCCTCACATTTTAAATCCTCCCACAGAAACCCACATGTTTCACATTCGTTCCCCCGGGTGTAGACCATTTACCCAGCCCTGCCCCAAAAGTGAGGGGCCCCAGGGGGATGGGGCACAGCTTCATATAGGGAAACCAGGGATAATGTTTGCCCAGCATAGCTCACCAATTTGTGAAAAAAACATGGGGGGGTAAACCCAGGAAAAAAAAAAACCCCCCCAAAAAAAACCCCCCCCAAAAAAAATTTTTTGGGGGGGCCCCCAAAAACCCCCAAAAAACCAACAAAAAATTAACAGTCAGATTGGTAAGGCCATTTTGAAGCTACGGGTTTTTCCCCACAGGGGGAAAAATTTTTTGTTGGGGGGAAAAGGGAACGAAAAAGGACAATTTGGTATGTGAGAAAAATGTACGGGGACGGTTCAAAAAAATGTAAATGGTTGTTGTTTTTTTGGGGGAAGCCGCCCAAAAAATTTGCTTTTGCAAACTGTTCCCGGCAATTTTTAATGATTTTTTTCACATAAAATGATAGGGGGTGTTTCTGGCAGAAAGTGGCCTTTTGGTCCTTACCAATGGGGAAAAAAGAGGGTTGATAAACGAAAATTTTTCACCATGTTTTAAATGTGTAAAAAATTAGCAACTGTTTTTAAACTTTTGGAATTGGAAAATTTGGAAGGGTGGGGGGATAAGTTGGCTTGGGTCCTGTTTCCAAATTTCAGATTGCCCTGTGCCAAAACCAACATTGGGGGAACATCCTTTGAAAAAGTGGTTGTTAAATGTTTAGGGCCCCCAGGGAGCAAAACCGGGGGCCCCTTTTCCCTTTTGGAACGGGGCAGTTTTTTAAACTGACACCAAATGGTGGGGGGGCCAATTTGGGGGCCACACGTTTTTTCAAGTAACAGGCGCCTAAACTGTTTTTTTATGGCCCACGGGGTAAAATTTTCGGAAAAGGGTTTGCAAGACTGGGGTTTTTTTTGGGGGAAAGGGCTTATTTGGGGAAATGCACCATTGAAGATTAAAAACCCCTTTTTGGGGAAATTTGCCTTGAAACCCTTTTCAAAATTTTCATCCTGTATTTTGTGGGGAAAAATGGGGTGGAAAAAGGGTAAAAGAATTTTAAAAAATTTCAAACCTGAGAATGCAAAGAAAGACTCTAAATTACAATAGACACAGACACACACACACACAGACACACACACACACACACACACACACACACACACACACACACACACACACACACACACACACACACACACACACACACACACACACACACACACACACACACACACACACACACACACCATGCATGTGATTTGACAGACGGTATGCAGGATGCCTGTGATACAGCAGACGGCATGCAGCTCAGACATTAATAGTGTTAGTAAGCATACCCCCTGGGGTGCACAATACAGCAAGCAGGTTCCATAACAGCAGCCATGCAGTTCACACAATCATGGTAGTATGCATGCATCCCCGTGATACACCATGTGGACCAGAACAGGATAACAGTACACATGGCTGATGTGACCTTGACATGTAATCTGCTGATGTGTGCATTAACATGCATATATGTCTGACACAATGGTGTCTTGACATGTACAGTGTCGTTATGGCCATCACATTGCAGTGTTGTCTGTATGCCCTACAGATAGAATGCATGTTTAGCAAATGTGCATGTGCATGGAAGGGTAGTGTGAGCCATCTACATTGCTGTACAGTGTGAAGTACAGACACTGTGCCATTGCATGGCATCATGAGGCATCTATATTGCTATACAGTGCATAATGTGTACACATTGCATAGCCATAACTGCATGCATACCCATGAGATAACTGTGGATTGTGACCCACGATGCTGAGGTGTGTACACACCAAACCATGTTGTTGTGTCATGTGACAGGTCACTGGAGGACCTACAGATGACACCCCCGCACAACAACTACAGAGTCGTAGCTGCCTGGTAGCCATGTCCACACATAGTGGACTTGTCAATTCACCATGTCCAACCTGACATTGCTGTACCACACACACGAGGTGCACAGATAACGGTGATGTCCTACAGCAGCAAGGGAAATGTACAGTATCTGTGGCCTGATGTGTTGTCAATGTCTGTGGAAGCTGTAGAGGTGACTACTGTCATGCTATGACACAGGCGTGATGCTCAACACATCTTATATGGCAGACATCAGTGACACCTCCACTGGCTGTGCACAGGCATTTAGGATGTCCAGTGTACCACATCAACTGTATAATCAGTCAACTAAGGCTATAATTGTACCATGTGTGGACAATGTGAAACAGGGTTTATACACATCACAAATACTGAGTGGCTATGTATCTTTGGCCATTCCCCATGGCCATGTGTGCACATGTGTTGGATAAATGTGTGTGATGGCTGTCTATCACACATGTCTGTGTTGTCCCATATGACATACACCCATAGATGTCAGTTATGTCACCATCCACAGGGCTATGCAGACATGTTGTATGTGGGGTATGGGTTATGGAATAGTGTGACATTATTGCAACCAATACACTACATGTCTGGGACATGTCAGGTGGCACATCACAATCTTTGCACCCATTGGAGGGGCATATAACACAATGGTGACTCCTGTGGGCTGCCCATATCACAGCTCACTGTGTGGTACTGTTTGCGTACCACACATGTTGTTCCAATGTATAGTACATATGCCTCTATTGTACAAAACCTCCACTGTTGTATGCACAGCGGACCACACATGTAGTGATGACAAATGCTCTGGTTTCATGTCGGTGTATCATTTCGTTTGTATATATTGCACATGGGTGGTCTGTGTGAATGATGGGTGACATGACCTGTATATCGTGAATGGAATGAACATCAAGTGCACAAGTGTTAACTGGCCACATGGCAAATAGATCGATGCTTTTACATGCCTGATACTGATGACAGTCTCACCTGCAACGGACTCATGTCTGTGCGGCACGCCAGAGAGGTACCTGTATAGGGGTGACACAGCAGTATGAACATTATCCATGACTGTATGACAGCCACAGGGTGCACTGTGCATGTTAACACATTTGCCTGTGCAGTAGCATATAGTATGCACATGTGTGCATACACAGGGTAGCATACTGTAGTATGCAGTATGTGTGTCCACATACCATGCATATGTTGTTACATTACATAATGTACAGTGACACATGCACGTAAATGGGATATAGTAGCCATATGTGCAGTACTGACTTACCAGGAAACTCCAGGCTCATTGGTTGGGAGACACCCACCTCCACAATGGCAGATAGTGTTTGTGGATGCTGTTCTGAGGGTGTCCCCAGACTGGCCAGTATCTCCTCAGTGTGTGTGAGTGGGGGCTGGGTTGGTGGCCCACCACCTGTTCCACCTTGTTCCCTGGTGATTGCAGTGGCATGCTGTTTTGCATGTCATATCAGGTCTGTGCAGTGTTTGCGCACCTGCTGGTAGGTGCGGTTATGGCCCCCACATTGTTCACCCTCCTGCGAAGATCCGGCCACAGGTCGTCCCGCTGCTGGGCATGCTGTGGCACATGGCTGAACAACACCTCATAGTTCTCATGGTGGTATGGGATGAGGACATCATCCTCCTGGCGGCTGTACGCTGGCAGGTGTGTCACACACATGTAACACCCGTTATGCATTGGATATCATCACCATATATGTGTGTCACTCATTACAGTGTTCATACTCCATGATGAATGCTGTCTTGATGTGGGCATGTCTGTTTGCCTGCACTGGTGTTCTTACCTATCTGCACATGCCTGGATGTGTCCACGGTAATGCTGTTGACCTTGATGCTGTGTATATGTCACATATCAACACAGACACAGCCTTAATGGACTTGAGCAGTGACAATGCACACATACGCATGGAAACCTGTACATGCATGTGTTTTGCCATATACATCTACACAGCACTTTACAGCTGTTCAACATCCTGCCACGGATCGCCTGTGTTGCACATGTGATAGACATGGGACAATGGTTAGTCGGACATCATTCGCAGGGATGGTTATCAACCATAGCATGTACGGGCAAGGTTTCCTAGCTGTAACCGACAGCCATTATGCCACCACGAGGTGCATCAGTGCCACATTACTGATCCAGACAGTTGATACCACATCTACCATGTGGTCATCACACCATGTATGACTGGGATGACATGTGCAGCTTTGATGTACAGGGTAGCATGATATGGTGGGAGTATGTCACATGTATGGCACAGGGATCTGTCCAGCATGTGGCGATCCTAGTATTAGGACGCTGGCTGTCCATGACGTATGTCTTTCAGATCAGGATAGGGACATGTAGCATGTCCATCATGATGGTGCAGCAAATGTCTTTATGCAAGGTAGACAGCATGCTGCATAATGGGGGTGAGGATTGTGAAGGCTGGTATCACCCATCTACGCATGGCCATTACCCCTTAATGGTGATATGTGATCAAATATTGGTCACCCCAGTGCTGTATATGCCTGTCCAATGATCTCCGTGCTCATGGATGGCACCATGTCATGACATGGGTACCTCATATGACTACCTATGGGGCCTGGAGATGTCACCAAGTCAGGGAGGTGTACTGCACAGCACTATCCCTTACACAGTGTCCATAATGTTGACCAGAGCCTAGGTGGTAGTTAATGGGTACAGGGATGTTCACCTAGCGGTGACATTGCTGATATCATCCATCAGAATGTGCACATATGTCACACACCTCACCCACACAGCCCATTCTATATGTTGTTCACAGCACTGACACAGCTATTGCTCATAGGTCATGGCCATTCACATCCTTGCATACACAGATGCCTAACATTTGTCTGTGTGGTATGGGCTACAATGAGGGTGGAGTACAAACCATTAACCCTGTTCTACTGTAGCTGGCCCTGGTGTGATATGCACATGTCACTCTGGCACCTTTTGCACTTGTGATTCTGTCAACAGGCCACTGGTAGAACACTCCTGTGACATACAAAGGTATTTGTAATCAAACATCCATACTGTCTTGTACATCTGTACTGCTAACATCTACAGTGACAATGGCTCATGGACATGCACACCATACTCAGCAGGGTTATAGTGTGGTGCCACCCATTATGACTGCTGTCACCACTTGTGGGTTGATATTATCCAACACCCTATCTGTATTGTATGTTCATGCTAGGCACTTGTTCAGAACTTGTGAGCATGTCATGTGCTTCTGATTACTATAGCACCCATTCCACACCATTTCCCACAGGTACACTGGCTGTCCTAAAATTTCCAGCTTGCTTATGGTACAACAGCTGTTGTACACATGTAACTCACGTATCCTGTATGACATGGTTGTATATACAGGCATGTCCAACTGTCATGTACCAGTGCTATTGCCTGTCTATATGATGGATATGTCATACATGTGGCAATAGATCAACTGTCTCATGTACACATTCAATGCTCGCCTTCCAACATTCGACACTACAGCCTATGGGGGATGCACTTATGCAGCCCTGCTGGGGGTAATGCTGTCACCAACACTGACTGCACCTGACAGTCATGTTGGGATGTGTAACATTCGCAACACACCCCACACATCACATAGTCTCACATGATCTCCACCACAGGCCACACATACGAGGACAACTTGTGCAGTACCTCTCCATACTCTGTGTAGGCACCAGAGCTACCCCCAACATGGAACACAACATCACCAACTTATAGCCCACAGACATGTGTGCCCATCACATACAGCCAATAGGGTGTTATAACATACACAACACAACAGTCATAGGTGACTCTGTAGGCGGTCACACTGCAGTTCCGCACAGCAGGCTACACAAGGCGATAGTCGCTTACATCTAGCTGTCGGGTAACTGGTTCTGCAACATAACATATGCACCCATGCCACACCTCACCAGGTGTGATGTGACTGTCATTCTCCATGTTAGTGTGACTGCCCTGAGATGCCACTTCACAGACTACGTGTGCAGGGACATGGAATAGCTCACCAGTTTTGTAGCCCTGAAGGTGTGGGCCAAGCCCTGGGGAGCATTATGCATTCATCCGGACCTGATACCACTGTACAACGACTGACTGTGTCACTTCAACAGTTGCGTATGCTTCTGCTGTCATTCCACAGGCATCTGGTATCTGTCCGCTTTGACTGACCTGGTCAAACTCAATGTTTTGGCACAGATGACCTGCACCTGTTAGCTCTGGGAGTATAGATCACATGTAAGGCTCTTGCTGCTTCTATACTGCCTGTGTTGCACAGTTTCCAATAACAGTCACCGGCAGAACGAGAACTGGCAAGCAAGACATGGGGTCATGTAACACAATGCTTGCATCTTCCTCTGTGACGCACGCAGGCAAGGCACACCTTATAATGCACCACTCCAATATCTCTGCAGTGACTGGGACCTGCCTCTAGGCTCTGCAGAGCACACCTGCAATGACAGGTTATAGACAGACCATACCTTTCAGGCACATACCTGGACTGGCACACCCACAGCTGAGGTGTTCCCATATCCCACTATGTTGTACACACATCCTGGCGAGTTACTTTGCACAATGCATCAGAGGTGCTCCACGTGCAACTAACTGTGTCCAGAACTGCTATACACATTGCAACAAGCTACAGATTCAACAACATACCCCATGGTTACCAGACCTCATTTGTTGGTGTACTGGACAGTAGGGCTCAGACAGCTACTACTGATGTGTGACTGACACTACCCCACACTTAACTGGGATAGCCACTCATGTACCGACACATCCATGAGTCATAACCTCCACTCGGCTGGATCAACCCATACACACCACCTCCAAGACCAACATTATCCTTGACATGAACACTACCAACATGTGACTGGTGTTCCACACCTGGAGTTATCCCCTCATTGGTGGATTCCAAACATATGCTAATCACCCTTGTTAGCCACATCCCAGCACCACACCCTTCACAGCATACACAGTACATGAGTACAACACCTACTACAGACGTCTTATGACAGTGGTTATTGACGTCATGACACCCGTGCAGATGGACAATGCACAAACAAACACTGAAATATACCCCAGTGCACTTCATTAGCATGTACACAACTGCATGGATCATGTTATTCCACACAGAGCCATCATGGTACATACCAGATAACAGACGCCACTCTGGTGGTCAAGATTCATGGACATAATGTACAACAACAGGTGGAGGCTGTTGCACAGTGGTGTACAATCCCATGGGTGGGGTAGCTCACTGGTCAGCCTCGGTAGAGCCACGGGATCCCTCATCACATACTCCAAGACTAGCTACGTAAACATTACTGCGACATATTCTGGGGTGTACCACAAGGCATTATGGTGGTATGTCAGTAGTCAATGACAATACCCACATCTGCTCTCACATACTACAGTCACTCAAGAACATTACAGACCCAGGTGATGTTGGCAACATGCTGGCGGATGGATTCAATGCTAACATTACGCCCTCTCACTCACTACAGGGCCACAATCCATGCAGGAACATTGCAGTGTCCCTGCGGTCACACCTACACAGTACTAACCTGCACTCTATATGTCCTGGGACACTGGCCCCATGTCACCTTCCAAAGTCCCAGGCTGTGATGTCCACAAACCTCTGAACGACATGTCTCCCCACTAGGCCACCATATTCAGTAATAGCCTTGTATCAGACATTGTGGCCCCTGAATGGCACAAAGCAACAGTTAGCACACTCCACACAGGGGGCGCCACAGTGCACAAGTGGGACTATAGTCCTACACACCTGACTGGATTGTTCTGCACGGCTATGGGGCACATCATCATGGACATTATTCACAGAGACGTTGGGCTCCGGTCCTTTGATGCCACCAGGGTTGGACTTGTTAGAGCCAGAGCATGGCCCCTACACCTGGTGGACTCCTTTCATACAGTTACCAGGGTAATTGATGATGGTACGGGGGTCCACACATCCTACATTGTCCTCTCATTGCCTTTCAGCACCATTCTCCATTCTGGTATTAACAACATACACATCCACCTGCACATCGGACCCTATGTTTCAGGATGTTATGCAAAGTGGCTCATGGACAGGACACACACAATGAGGGTAGCATACCATAGTACCTACTGCATTTCAGTTACTCTTGGCATACCACAGTCCTCAGTCATAGGGCCCCTCATGTTCAGTATATGCTTCCCTGAGGTACAGGCTAGCACAGAGGGACTTTCCCAGCCTAGCTTTACAAACCCATGCATACAAAGTGCCATGATTGATCCACCAGCTGATACTGACTCCATCCATATGGATGTCACTGTGACAGATACTTGATATGAATATCATGGCCTCAAGCTGCATGACACAAGGTGCATGAACATCACCTTTACATTTCACCATTCATCCACTGACTATCACATAGGTGGTAGTCCCCTACATACATGTCACATTGTACATGTTCGTACTACACACGTATGTCGCACCAACTACTGTGTTTACCATATTGACACTGTGGCGTGGATATCCTTCTACGTGTCCACACTTATCTGTACTTGGTGTGTAGCTGGTACATAGGCACTCATTGTACCTCTGAACTCAAGACTTCTACACACATTCAAGGGTACACCACCCCATTTAGGGTGTACCTTACACAACAGCTACAGATTTACATACCACAATATTAACACGCCATGACGTTTACTGAGCTCCGACAGTTAAAGTATGCGGCTGAACTACGGACACCATGTCTGCACACATTTGCATACTACATACTCAGGGGTGACCTCTGCTGAACAGACAGGGCCCATGTCCACAACAATATTAATGGATATACTCCACATACGCGACATAAGCAAAAGTCACTGTGAGCAACATGCTTATGGATATGTGCACACACACAACGATGAGTGGGATGTGCTTGAGGGTTGCATTCCCAAACCGGACACTCACCATGCTTTGGAATATGAGTCCTATGTACATCACACAGGGACACTCAGTAGCACTGTTCATGTGATACCTCCCTTGGTGTTTGAGAGACACATGTACACCAGGGATCACTGCAGTGGCTGTACTGAGCAGAGGTGCAGGTAACACATGGCTCTGCTGTTCACAGGACACTACCCTAGAGAGGTGCCACTGGTGTGAACACTGCAGTTGTGCTTACACATACACTTCCCAGACTAGTACCCCACTATGTACCTGTGAAGCTATTACATGTCCTTTGTGCATGGTTACTTGGTAGCTCTTCCATTTAGATTAGCTATCATGCTATTACAATGTCCCATGCCTACAAGCCATATGTATCCTGTTATTGTACATGCCAATAGACGATACCTTTGGTATGCATGATATGTCTGTTATGCTGTGTAGAATATCTGACATATCAACCTATGTATTAATACTATACATTACACATATTTTACATAGTATCCCATAATGCAAAGCATACTTGCACAGTGGGGCCACCTTAGACATGTCATTGTCGTTAGAAGCCCATGCACATGCCTACTGTGACAGTATACCAACATATACTATCCCCTGCTATGGCACGTACTTGTTGGACATACCCTACCACTGACGGCGAGATGTATGGAATTGTTCTGTTTAAAGCCCTCATGTAACATCCCTTGTGGTGTCTGTGATGTGTACCTTGTGGCCCACTGCTGGACGCACAGTTTCTACAAGCATTAGTATGCTCAGCAAGACATCACTACATAAATACCTTTTCCCACTTTATGCATTGCGGGCACTTTTAATTAATGCAAACCAGGCTATAAATGCAGTAAATAATTAATACAAAGCATGCTATACATAAACTTACATACCGAGTGTTCTACATACCTTGTTATCGTTCCAGACTTTCGTTTCTATCTCTCTCACACTGCTTAAACAGGTATATGGTATGAGCGTACGGTTTGAATGTCTGGCAAGTCATCCTTATATACGTCGATACCTGTCACGTGGTTTCCTGCCACCAATTGATGTTCCTGAGTGACTAATTACTTGCACATCGGCTGTGCAGCTACTCCATTCACCAATTACGTGGCAACAGTGGGGTATAATTGAATTCTCCACTTGGGTGTTGCCCATTTGCCCTACCTTTGGGGAGACAGTCTGTATTGTGTTTTGTTGTGTGTAATTGCAACTGCTATGTGTAGAGACAAGTATACTTTGGATTCATGTCCCCCGTGGATTGTGTGCGACAGCTAGAGTATGTGGTTCAACATGTGGGTGTACCTGTCATCCCAACCGTCTGATAACGGACTATTGCAAACAAAACCTGTAACACCACCGTTTGTTCCATTATACAATGGCTACAATTTTGCATAGTGTCTTTAATTGTGTCTCTCACAAGGTATGTTGATGGTTCTGCAGATATAATTGACTGACGATGTTTGTGCTGTTATTACAGTCTGTATTGCTATATTTTCTAGTGTGGGGGATGTCGGTGGATGTACGTAGCATATACAGGTTTGTGGGGCTTGCATTTCTACATATTCCATATATATGTGTGTGGGCTTCATCCCTAATTAAAGAGCTATCAGTTAGTAGACTTATGTTATGGGATTTTACATTGGGCTGTGGTTAATTGGTTTCTATATAGTATGCAGGTGGGGTTGATACTTCCATACCTCTGGAATTGCAGTGATATGTAAAGGGATATGTCTAAATGACAACTATCCCGTGTATTTCTGTCCCATATTTGCAGTCATTGCAGTTGTGTTGGTAACAGAACCTTTTTGCCATGGGTTGCCACCTTTTCATATGGCCATTGTTAGACACTTGTATGACACACAGCAGTGTTTGCAGGCCAACACATAGCCACGGTCAGTACACAGGATAACACATACTTTTATCCTTAATAATTACCTACTGTTGTGGGACTTTGGCTACTTATCATATTGCATGTAACATTTACGTTTCTTACATACAGGCATAACTATTTAATGCAACTATTACGTAATATATGGGACATATTAATGTCCTACAATCTCGGACATTTGCCCTTTGTAATGTTTTATGTCAGGACACACCTGCCCAGGGAGGGGCTGTCCCTCCTAATGTGGGACAGGTGGTAACCATATGCCTATGGCTAGCTATACCCACACCTACCGTAATGATCTACCTCTGAGTTGGCACTAACAGACACACGATGCGGACACACAGACATTACAGTCACACAGAGACACACACGGCACCCTCAGCACACACATACACAGACTACGGCACTCACAAACACAGTTGAACACAGTACCTACGTGGACCACAACACCGGCAGCGGTAACTACATGTCCCTTCATATCGTCATACTATTACTCGTGGTTGTACTGTTCCGGTACCGTGTTCTTTCGGTCTTTCAGCCTTGTGGTTATGCGTGTCGGTATGTTACACATTCCATAGTTGCGGTATCCTATTTATTTGTACCTCCAAGGTGTTATGAATGTCGTTGACCTATCTATATATATTTGCAGATATCGTTAAATCCATATATATCAACATATATCACTCTATCGCCCTTTCTATCTGTATTATATATATGTATATATGTGTAAATATATATATATATATATATATATATATATATATATATATATATATATATATATATATATATATATATATATATATATATATATATATATATATCTAACAGGGAAAGTGACAGGCAAGCTACACCTTTCATTGTGTACTTGTCGTTGTATACTGTTTCCTGGACTCCGCACATTTGTGTCTGTATCTGTCACATTACACACCTACCGTAGGTTAGGGTTACCAGCTGTCCCACTTTGCGAGGGACAGTCCCTCTTTAGGCAGTTGTGTCCTGCAAACTATTTGTAAACATGGCAAATGTCCTGAGATTTTAGGACATACTTATTTCCTATAGTTTATGTAATAGTTGCATAAAACAGTTATTCTGTATCTGAACCACCTATATGTTATAGAAACAGAATAAGTAAGTAAACATTGCAAGAATAAGCTTTTATCTAGGCAAAACAGTGAAGTTCTGATTTTCGTACTGGCCGGGTCTATGTGTCGGCCTGCAGACATCTGATGTATGTCCCACATTGGTCAATTGGAGAGGTGGCAACCCTACCATAGGTACATCTTGGCTAGAAATAGTGTTAGGTGATTCTATACATGATTGCGTGTTCTACTCCTGGCAGTGGTCGTTTTACCCTTCAGAGCAGGCGCTATTAGTACAGGGGTGAATAATGCTGGTT
The DNA here is from genome assembly GCF_019279795.1 of Protopterus annectens. Lineage (NCBI taxonomy): Eukaryota > Metazoa > Chordata > Ceratodontiformes > Protopteridae > Protopterus > Protopterus annectens. The sequence continues at coordinate 1,871,052,495 of NC_056741.1, read as the reverse complement.
TCACCTATTCTGGACATCATTGACTATGATCTGCGCGATATTCGGAGCAGCTTATCCCTGTTTTGTGCATATCCGTATAGTCATATTTAAACATCGCTTACCAGCAGTGGGCAACGCATATTCCCGCTAACATGTGCTAAACATGATCTGATGACCTGCATCCGACATGCATTACTCATGCCTTCAGGATTACATTACATCCCTTGCAGGACGTGGGACCGGGAACATGCACGATGGTCACTGCAGTTAACACATGGACATCTGTGATTTGTACACGTGTTATGTCATTTTGCACGTGGAGTATACTACGGCTGTTACTCCATACTGCACTCACATGGGTAACTCCATTAGTTTACATATTGATGAGTCCAGTTAATGGTATGTCCATGTGATGTTTACTAGATGTGCTCCGGCATTGGGTATGTATATCACAGTGAGCCACACACGATACTGTGCTACACCTTCAAACGACCGTAAGTGGGGCATGCTGGGGTGACGAATACCTATCATGGGTACAACCCATGCCTTGACACAATATCCATGATTATATTATGTGGAGCCCCTCATTAACGCAGCAGGGACTCCGTGCTGAGTGTGTGCAGAACAGTGCTCCCACGAGTGCCTCTGCTCCACTAAGCGACAGTTGGTTACTCGATGTTGTGGCAACAGCGGACACTGTTTGCCCTGTCTGGTGTATGGCCCCTGACAATCGACCGTGTACCTACCGATGTACCTGGGAACCTATACACACAGCACCACCATATGCTGATAGGGGCATGTACTGTTCAGGTGTTGACATTCCGTATTCCAATAGCTGTTGTGTGTACAATGTTTGAGGGCTGCCTATGTAGGATTCACACAGTGGGCCACCTATACATTACAATTTACAGGTGGTCATGTTTGTGTGCCTTCCATTTTACTGTGTGTGCAGGTGGAGAGGTGTGTCAGTCGGCAGGGGCCTACAGTATCAGAGCATGTGCTATACATTCCCTCTTTGCCAAGGCATAGGCATATTGGCATGCCTCCATCTGCCTACTGGGGCTGACACAGTGTGTTCGTGGTCTGAATCCCTCTGTGCCTGTGATGGCCTTGGCAATTGCAGTGGGCTATGAGGGCCTTCACCATTTTTTCCCTTCTGCAGCTGTTTCTGCAGGATCATATTATGTAGCATTGCACATACTATGACGATGTGGGCACACGTGCCTGGAGAGTACTGCAAGGCTCCACCAGATGTGTCCAAGCACTGGAACCATGATTTCAGCATCACGAACACACACTCTATGATGATTCTGGTTTCTGCGTGTGCCTCATTATGGCATTCTTGCATGTGTGTGTGTGCATTTCTGATGGGAGTCATCATCCACCACTCCAGTGCATAGCCAGCATCCCCCACAAGGTGGCCATGTGAGATGTCCCCCCTGACAAATACCTGATACAGCTGTGAGGCATGCCAGATATGGGAGTCATGGTAGCTTCCAGGGCTGCCAGCACACACATCCATGATAATGCCCTGGGCATTGCACACGACCTGGCAGTTGATGGAGTGGAATCCCTTGCGGTTTATGTAGCGCCTACCATGCTCACCGGGTGGTGACTTGATTTGTATGTGCGTGCAGTCTATCGCACCCAGTACCTTTGGGTAGTGTGCCACATGCTGGAAGTGATGCATATTGCTGGCCAACTCCTCCTGAGTTCGGGGGAAGTATATATGCTCATTGGCATGTGGTAACATGGCATCCAGGAACTGGTGTAGTACCCCGGATGTTGATGCCTGTGAGATCCCCATTATATCTCCACTTGGCCTTTGAAAGGTACCTGTGGCTAGTATTCACAGGCTTGCACATACCTTCGTGTCCACTGGGATGGGTTCCCCTCTGTTGTTTCTGGTTCTCAGGTGTGGCTGGCACAGCTCCACTATTTGCTGTAAGATGTCCCTGTCCACCCTATAACACTCTGTCTCCAGATCATGTAGCCCCTGGTAGGTTACCCTTGGTCTGAACACTCTTCTCCTCCTACGGGGCCTGTGGTGGTTGTCGGCATCATCCTCCACAACACCGCCAGTCTCTAACACCTGCTGATGAATCACAGCTATGGCAGCTCCCAACATGTACATTTTAAAAGTTCCTTGTGAGTTTACACCTATGGTGCAGTGTTTGGGAATACACAGGTGTGTGTAGGGTGCTTTCACACTTTATACTATTGTGCTGTGAACACCGATGATGTCATAGGGTGTGTATGTACGATCGTAGCTACAGGGTATCTTATGTGTTTACTACCGGAACTACTATTGTGGTGCCTTTGGGGTTGAATTACATTTGGCTGCCGTGGATTACCTCTTGACCTTCCCTTTACATTTCTGCACATTCCACCTACATTTTTCTGGCATGCATCCAGCATCCTGCTTTCATTTGTACTTTCCTAGACCTGGCATATCTTGTGCAATGTGTGCTATTGCTGGTCTACTGTCGGTTTGCTTTGCTCTGCTATGACAGATCTCCTATCTTTGCAATCCAATGCCTCCCCTCCTTTCTTTGCATTCCAATGCCTCCCCTATCCTGTTTTACAGGTTTCTGCGAGCAGACTTGTCAGCTGCCATCGATTGGCCGCCGTGAGGTGATTGGTGTTAATTGCTCATTAGTACTCCAATTATCCTACTTTGGCATTTCCTTCTTTTCTTCCCCTGACCTTCCTGTTTGTGCTATTGTTCGCGGCGTGTGCAGCCGCTTACCGGGTTTCGGGCACGTTTTCATCCCTGTACACATGCACTTTCGGGCAGCATGTGTGCTCTCAGCTAAATGATTCTATACCTTCCTCCCCACCCCTGTACTGCAGCTTTGCTTAGCAACGGCCAGGCCAGATTTGCATTGCTCCAATGTGCTTACTGCTATGGTGGCACTCCCCTCTGCTGATGTCATGTATCTCCTCTGAGCCACTCCTCAGTGTTATAGTGCTGCACCATATGGTACAACCTTCATCTGGTGGGACGTTTGCAATTCAGTATTACCTGCCTAATTTGCATGGCATTGACTACTAATTCATAGTTACCGCACTGAACACTGTTGCAGGCCCTTAGCAACCCTTGCACCTTGGTTGTGGTGTTCCATGCCTACCATTGCATGTTATGGTGTAAACCTGATTTGTATTACATTGTGATTTTATGACATTTTTATATAATTTCTTTATGTTCCCATTTGCGCACACATGCCCTGCAGTTGTACTGTGCGTTACTGTGGACATGACATTAAATGTTGTTTTTTAGGTGTTGTGCATCTTTTCTTATGCCATTGGCTGTGTATTTAGCCATTGGCATATGTTAACTTTGTAATACATGAGTCTGGTCCCCTTCCATAGCTCCGATGTTCTGTTTGGGAAAATGTAAACCGTGTTTTTTGGTTTAGATTTCCGTGGGCTTACGCTACGTCTGCACCACTTCATGAATCGCGATCTGCCTTCATTTGCATGGTGCGACACTGTACATGGGGTGATTAGCATACCTATGCCGAGGGCTGCGTAGTTCTGGCGTACGCTGGTAGTGCATGTGGAACTGGATTGTACCTGAAACGCTCAACGGCCATATTTGGCATTATTCTGCCTACGCTACGCCTGCGCCTGGCACAAGCTTCATGAATCCCAGTCTAAATTTTTATAGTTGACTTCATCATTTTGCTGTAGCTGGTTCCAAAACATTCTAGGATAGATTATATTTGAGTGGGAGTTGTGAGTACTATTATTATATCTGTAGTATTGTTAGTGTAGATTATTAATTATTGCAGTATTGATTTCTTATTAATGTCCGGATATGTTAATGTGCAACATAAAAAAGAAAGTGTCTGGTTACTGATGCATATTTATACATATATATATATATATATATATATATATATATATATATATATATATGGGTCTACTTCTAATGATCAAATGTCACATAGCGACTTCCAAATGACTGAGATGAAAAGAAAGAATCTACAAAAATGCAAATGGCAGCATTGTATGAGGGTAAGAAAATACATGCCCTGTCCTCCACTGAAGTATGATCCCAGAGTTGTCATATTTAGTTAGGGTGGGTGTGTGTGGGGGGCACAGCTCCCTACATGGGGGATGTGGGGGGTGTAGTCCCCCCACCTAGGTGGGTTATACTTACCTTGGCACTAGATTCATTAACAGTCAGCCAAGGGTTTGCTTGCTCTTGTAAAAAGCTGCTGTTCTGGTTTTTGCAGTTTTGTTCTTCTCGTCTCGGTTATTTGGAAGTTAGCTATGTGACAGTCAATCATTACAAGAAGATTCATATATATATATATATATATATATATATATATATATATATATATATATATATATATACACACACACACACACACACACACACACACACACACACACACACACACACACACACACACACACACACACACATATGAGTCCCTGTCGGTTGACTGAGTTTATAGAAAGTCAAACTCCATATGGTGGAGACGATATGATCAAGTTTTTGAAAACCTGAAGCTTTTGAATGGAGATCATGGTACAGCAAGGATCAGGATATTTATCCTTTTCCTCACTGTAGTGCAATCTTGGAGTTGGTATATATAATTTGAAGAGGATGTGGACAAAAATGTCAAAAATTTAGGGTTTTTTTGATGCTCAGGTTTTCAGAAACTCAGTCTTATGGTCTCTGATATTTTTATTGACTTTCTGAAATGTCTAGCATCTGACATACATACATACATATAAATATATATATATATATATATATATATATATATATATATATAGATAGATAGATAGATAGATATAGATATGTGTGTGTGTGTGTGTGTGTGTGTGTGTGTGTGTGTGTGTGTGTGTGTGTGTGTGTGTGTGTCTGTATAAAGATATACCATAGGATTCAGGCTAGCAGATAACTTTTTTCCCCCTCAAAGCACATAGTAAAGGATAAGAAAATTGATGCAAACAAATCTGGATTTGTTTGTGGAAAGCTGATGCAAACATATCTATATTTATGCATGGGAAGTTGTCAAGTGAGACATGAAATAAGTGTAGAAGTAATGCTGAGGACCAAAGGTAGGTTAGAAGTTCTCTGTGTGAAATCATTATGTGGCTCAGGGAACATCATGAAGGAGTTGGGCATAAGTCATAGGGAACACTGATCTGAAGAAGGAGGTAGTTAGCCCAGATGGAGAAGATAATCAGTGGTTAGAAGTAGCTGTGATCAGGCTGAAAATTGGACAGCAGAGGCGATATCAGGACTTGGATAAATGTTGTCCATTTCAGTGGTAGGAAAGCTGAAAAAAACTTGCTATCAACAACCAAGCATGTGGGAAAATAGACTTTTGAAAGGTATAAAAATGAAATATGGAAATGGGAAAGAAAAAGAGATCTGCTATGGTGTTACATTTACGCAAAGCAGAAAGCTAAATTAATCAACACAAAAAGGCAACCCCAAAGATATTTGAAGAGAAATAAAGACAAATGCATCCAGATATGCAAAAATTCACAATACAAAAATAAGATCACAAAGAGGGACTGTAGAATAGAAGATCAATAAAGTTTAACATAAAAAAATAGAAGATGAAGTTATGGAATACTTGAGAAGTGAAGGATTTAATGCAGAATGTCTAACACAGGTTACATTATAGCATGATAAAACAACAAGTCCCTAAAGTAAGGAGAAACAGGAGGGGCAGAAGACATCTGAAGAAGAAATATCGATATGGGAAAGAAAAAAGAGATTTAATATGGTTCAATATTTATGCAAAGGAGAAAGCAAAACTAATCAATACAAAAAGAGCAGCACCAAAGATATTTGACGATATTTGAAGAGAAATGCAGGCAAAGGTAACCAGACATGAAAAATGTTACAATACAAAAAATAAGAGAACAAAGAGGAAAAGTAGAAAAGAGGATTTCTAATGAAGAAGTTAAAGAAATAGAAACTGAGGTTATGGATTACCTGCGAAGTGAAGGACTTTGTGTAGAAAATCGAACTCTGATAACATCACAGCAGGATAGAGCAATGGATCCCCAAATTAAGGAAAACCAGTGGAGCAGGAAACATCTGATCAGTTGCCATATCAAGATAATTTGGAGCTTTTCATAGGAAACCAGCACAAACATTTAATTGGAGGAGCACAACAAGAGAAGGAACAGAAAACTGTAGCAACTCTGACTCAGTCCGGGTTGTGGAGTGATAGGCGAGGGAGTTCCCATATGAAAGAGCAACACATGACACAAGATGAAACTGAAGAGAATGTGGCACAGGAAGATGCTCTGGAATTTTGTATAGAATGTCAGCAGGAAATGGAGAACAAAGAATGTGCTCAGTTTAGAAGAAAATGCTCTAAAAGAAGAGTGGTTTGATTTAACAGAAATGGACAGATATACTAAGATCAATTAAAGAAATAGACTACAGAAAGTCAATAAAACTCAAAAAGTTAGAAGTCTGAAAAACAAATGAACACTGTAATTAAGACTGTTCATAGACATTCATGGATATAACAGAAGTAAATAGGATAAATAACTGTGCATCTAAATTACTAACAGATAAAGACTTAACACAAAAACACAGGGTAGTAAGGAAAAGGAAGGGGAGAAACCAAATACCATCATGGAAGTATTGAATAGAGAAAACTATAAAGCAATTAAAACAACAAGTGTTACTGTTAGAAGAGTAAAGAAGACAGACGAGGTCAACAAAAATACTCAGAAAGATATACGTGATAAAAGCAGTGAGCAGTATTGTGCACTATCGCAAATAATAAACTAAAGATATCACCACAGGCAGAAAAACGTAGATGATATGCAGATAAATATGAAGGAAAAGTACAAAATAAGCAATTTATTGATGACCTAAAACAGTTTTATAGAGAACTGGGAAACAAGGCAAAAGGAACCAGTTTTGAGAAATATCTATAAAGATCCTGTGGAACATAAGAAAGATGCTAAATGCATATAAGAAGTAAAAGAAAGAATAACAAGTTCAAATGTCCAGAATATAAAATGGGATGAAGTAACAGCCAGACAGACTGAAACAAAGTTAAGAAAAGCTCCTAATTGGAAAACCCCAAGCCCTGATGTAGTACTTAACTTCTGGCTTAAAGTATTAACATCTTTACATGAAGATTTAACCATGAGTAAGAACTATTTATATGCACACCCTGACAAGACACCAGCCTATTTAACAATAGGAAAAACAATACTCCAACTTAAGAGTGAACCTGCAAGCTATCCTAAAAACTATAGACCAATAACTTGCCTTCTTATGACGGCATATAAACTATACACTGGAAGTGATGCAGGCAGAGTTTATAGTCATTTAGAAAAAAACTCAATCATGGCAATAGAACAAAAGAGTAATAAAAGAAATCATATGGAACAAAGGATCATTGGTTGTTAAATTAAGTCATAATGGAGAACTGCAAAAAGGGGAAGAATCTATGTATGGCATGGATAGACTATAAAAAAAGCATTTGACAGTATCCCACATTCATGGATAAAAGAGTGCTTAAAAATGTATAAGATATACCCTACACTGATCAATTACATTACAGCAACCATGAAACAGTGGCAAACCACTTTGCAGATAAGCCATGATAAAGTTCATATTGTTATTCCAGGGATAAGAATTCAAAGGGGGAAATTCCAGCGTGAATCTTTGTCATTGCTGCTGTTAACAGATTAGGTCATGGCTACAATTTGGCTCCCAGAAAACAACAAAGTGTAAAGACTTCTTGTCTTCTTTTTGTAGATGATTTAAAACTGTATAGTTCATCAGATGAAGAACTGGAAGCACAACTGCAAGTGGTCAAAACTTTTTCAGATGATACAAGAATGTCATTTGGTCTTGATAAATGTGCAAAAGCAACCTTTAATGCAGGAAAGCTGCAGCACCAACAAATCATCAATTTGGGGCAGAGGTGTGAGAACTTGAGCAAGAGGGACTGTATAGATTTTTGGCAATTGATGAAGGTTGAACAATAAAACATGAATAAGTGTGAATACAACTTAGTAAGAAATATTTTAGAAGACTTAAATTAATACTGAAAACAGAGCTGACATCTAGAAATAAAGTCCACGCTATAAACCAATTTGCTCTTCCTGGCCTAACTTGAGTTTTGGAGTGACTGACTGGCCCCAAAAATTGCTGATAGACTGGTCAGGAAAACAAGAAGGATGCTCCATGTTCATTAAATGATTTATAAAAATCAGTGCATACCTAGATTATATAATTCCTCATTCTGAAGGAGGTATGGGTCTCCTTGACATTGATTATATGTGTACCTCTGCAATCATGGGACTGCATACACATCTGATGACCTCACAAGATTCAAACATAGTGAACATTTTGAAACATGAGGAGAATAAGCTTAAGAAGACTTCCCTGCTTAGTTTAGCAGAAGCATATCAGCATCAAGTGGGAATGGAAATCAAACTTGCTGCCTGATAAAAATCAGGCAGCAACTGAATGTGCCAAAAAAATGAAAGAATATAAGGTGAAGGATCAGGTGAGAAGGCAAGAAATGTGGAAAATGCATAAATACAGTTGCAAGTATAGAAAACTCTTGGAACAACCTCATATTGATTAGGTAGAATGTTAGAATGGTTAAGGAGAGGTGAATTTAAACTAAAAGACAAATATTGGTGGCCTAAGATAGTGGACTACGTATATGTTGGTTTACAAAGTCCACTGAACATGTGGGAGAAACAGACAAATGTAGATTTTCTTAGAACTGGAAACAGTCGCACACCTTATTGCTGGTTGTGATATACTGATGGCAGAAGGACTCTGTACTGAAAGGCATAATAATGTGTCAAGACTGTTGCATTGGGGATTGTGCAAACATTATAATATTAAAGTAGCTAAAAAAGCACTGGAAACATGAGTCACAAAGTATCTTACAAAATGATGAAATTTATATCACATGGGATCATCGATTACTAACAGTTCAAAAAAAAGATGCTAGAAAACCAGATATAAATAGTGCATGAAACGTAGACAAAAGTAGCATTGATCACTGCAATTGTTACACCCTGTGACTACAGCGTCTTACATACAGAAAGACACAAAATCATGAAATGCCAGGATTTGCAGGCAGAAATGAGGCCAATGTGGAAGAGAGATGCTCAGACAGTTTCAATTGCTGTAGTGGCAATGGGTCTTATAAAAAGTCTTCACAATCATACTTAGATATTGCTGCTCATCTTGGTTTACAATTAAAGACAAACTGTTGGGGTAGTTAGTTTATATGATTTATTATATAGAAACACATCAGGATGTTTAGCAGCAATACAAAATATAAACTAACTGATTAATTGACAGACTACATAGACATGCATACTTACATCTCAACAGCTTACTACATAGTCAGGCTCGCACATGCTCAGTATTTATACACATGTGCAAGGGCATGGAAAGCTTCTTAAAGGTATACATACATACATACATACATACATACATACATACATACTGATCTACATCCCCCTCTTTAATGAACTGCCCACAATAAAGTGACATCTGAAAAAGACATGCAATTGTATAGCCAATAAGAAATAGACACGATGCTTATGTCTTTATGTCCAAGTTGCCATGTATCTGGAACATGGTCTGGAAATGCGACCTGGTCTAGTGATATAGCAATCAGAACTGGGTTTAGCAACAGGGACAGTCATTGGTGAAGAAACAGTTTCTGGAGATTTGAGATTCTTTTCAGGAACAGGGATATTTGCTGGAACGTCCTCTGGAACTGGAAAGCTGGATAACTCACACTAAGATTTAGAGTCTTTCTCTCAGATATGGTACTACAACACAGGCTCAGACACCAGGACCAAATGCTTCTGATTCCACCTAAATTCTACTCCTTGTGATTCCACAATGTACGATCTTGGCTCTGGACATACACATTTCATGACTCCAATCCGATCAAAACCTTTGGATGTCTGCATCCTCACTATCTCCCCTTCTCATAATAGATTGAGTGGTTTGCTGGTCTTATCATAATAGGACTTCCAGGATAAGTGCTTCTTCAACAGATGGGCTTTCACTGATCTGTTGTTCTTGACACATGGAACCAAAAGAGTACTGCTGATTGGTAATGTGGTTCTGGTTTGTCTCGACAGAAGTCTCTGTGCAGATGAACCAAGATTTTTATCACAAGGAATATTTCTGAGATTAAAGAGATTCAAGAAAACATCGCTGTTGTCTCATTTTGACTTCCCTAGTAATTGTTTTGCACTTTGAACTGCACATTCTGCCAAACCATTTGACTATGGATACTCAGGGCTACTTGTAACATGAGTAAAGTCCCACTCTTCAGCAAATCTTTTGAACTTCTGGCTTGTAAACTGTGCACCATTGTCAGAAATAACTTTGTGTGGACTACCACAGACTGAAAAATTATGCTTCATCTTAGTAATGACAGTATTGGATGCTAGATTAGGAAGTAGGTCAATCTCAAACCAATTTGAATAAGAGTCTATTGACATTAAGTGATATTGCCCATTCCACTCAAAAATGTCTGTAGCTACTGTTGACCTAGATAGTTCAGGAATCTGGTTTAGATAAAGTGGTTCTTTCTGTTGATGTTTCTTAGTACTATTACATAAAGAATAAGATGAAAGTGGTGTTATCAGTATCCCTTGACTTAGAAAGCCAAAATACTAGACCTCTCGTCCTTTTGGTAGAATCTACTCCTGGGTGGCCACAATGCAAAATAGTAGTATATTTTTGTTGCAAGGACTTTGCAACAATCACTTTTGCACCTTTCATGATGACATCATTGTCTGACAAAATCTCATCTCTGTAAGGAAAATAAGGTTGCAGGAATACTCATAAGCAAGATTGCTTTAATGACCATCCTCGACTGATAAAGTGGTTGAGCTTCTGAAGAACTGGATCTGTGGCTATATGATTTCTAAGCTCATCAGGGTGTGTAGAAGAACAAATTCTCACTATCATAACTTCAAAATCAAGTTGCTCATTTTCATGCTGTTCAGTGGTATTTCTAGGTGATCAGGATAATGTATCAGCAAGATAAAGAAGTTTGCCTTTTGTGTAGACAAGATTAAAATGATACTTTTGTAATTTCAACATCAAGCGTTATAATCTGGCAGGAGATGTATGCATAGGCTTTCTCAAAATAGTGACTAGAGGTTGGTGTTCTGTTTCAATCTGGATAGGTTTACCATAGATATAATCATGGAACTCCGAACATGCAAACACAATTGCCAAGAGCTCTTTCTCTATCTGCGCATACTGCATCTCAGTTTGGGTAAGAGTTCTGGATGCATAGGCTACTGGTCTACCCTGTTGAAGAATGGCTGCACCAATACCAAATTTAGAAGCATCACAAGAAAGAGTAATTGGTCTGTGAACATCATAGTATTTGAGAGTTGGTGGACTGGAAATTCTCTGTTTCGGGACATCAAATACTATCTGGTGTTGCTCTGACCATGAGCAAGATACATCTTTTCATGTCAGCTCTCTAAGCAGAGCTGAAAGTTGGCTTAAGTCTGGAATGAACTTGCCAAAATAGTTAACCATGGCAAGAAAACATTGTAAGGCTTGTACATTGTTTGGAGCTGGCATCTCGAGAATAGCAGTTTGCTTGAAAGGATCTGGTCATAAGCCTGAACTGGTAAATAAATTAGGAACATAAGTAACTTTTTGTAGCCTGAATTTGCAATTCTGAGGATTCAGCTTAAGATTCGCTTCACATGCTCATTCCAGAATTTTCTTGCGGTTTCTGTCATGCTCAGGTTCACCATTACCTCCTACTAGAAAATAATCTACTATAATAGCAGACGGACACACAGAAAAAAATTTCTCCATCACACGCTGGAAGACTTCAATGGCAGAATTTATCCCAAATGGCATTCTCAGAAATCTGTACCTGCCAAAAGGTGTACTGAACATGGTTAGCAATGAAGATTTTCGGTTAAGCAAAATTTGCCAAAATGAACTCTTTGCATCTAAGACAGAAAAAACAGTGGCATTTGACATAAGAGCAGTGATTTCCTTGACTGAACACATTGGATGATGAGGTCTTTTTAGTGCTTTATTCAAATCTCTTGGATCAATACATATTCTGATATAATCTGAGCTTTTTTATGAGCTACAACCATGGAAGATAACCTATTCAGTAGGTTCATCAACTGGGAAGATTAAACCTTTCTGCACTATTTTATCTAGCTTAGCTTTGACTCTGTTCTGCATAGTCACTGGAACTTTCCAGGCTCATCTGACAACTGGACTGACCTCTGGGTCTAACTTCATGGAATACACAGCTGTGAGTTTGCCTAGTTTGTCTTTGAAACCATCAGCATAGGTAGAGAAAATAGACTGGTCGAAATTAGAACAGTTTTCTTTTAAGCTAACATGAAGGACGTCCCTATTAAATGAAAGCAGTCCCATTTTCAAACTGTCTCTGAGGCCTAATAATGACTGTACGTGCCTTTTGACCACATAAACTTGCAAGTCATACCTCTTCCCATCAGAGTAACATGAAAGCACTACTGAACCTTCAGTCTGAATTTCTTCACCACCATAAGCAGCAAGTTTTGCACACTTTGCCAAATCAAGTTTTCCTCCAGCACATACTCTAGCAAATGTTTTTGCTGACATAGCATTGTACTGGACAGCGCAGTGGTGCAACGGTAGCATTGTTGCCTCACAGCAAGAGGTTCACTGGTTTAATTTTTGGCTGGGCTGCCTTCTGTGTGGAGTCTGCATGTCCTCCCTGCATTTGTGTGGGTTTCCTCTGGGTGCTCTGGTTTCCTCCCATGTTACAAAGACATGCATCTGGAGTATTTCTCCTCGGGCCTCCGCTGAAAATTTACTTCATTCCAAGTTGGACTTTCCTGGTTAACAAATGTTAAATAAATAAAATAAATACTTTGAACCTGTGTCAGCTTTGAGCTCTGTGGTTCTTCCATTTATCTGAACAGTACAAAATGCTTTATTTTTTTGCCCATAAATCTACTGCATTGATCGTTTCATTAAGCACAGACAGTGTAGGGTCACAGCTTTCTAATTGATCAACTTGTCTTTTGGAATGTTCCCTTTTAATAAAAGAATGAGCCTCTGTTGATTTACAAAATCTTTGGAAATGATTCCACTTTTTACATTTGTGGCACCGCTGACTAAAAGCTAAGCACTTTTTTCTCTTAGACTCAAGATTACCACCACAATTATGGCAGTTGACTATGAGGCTAGGTAAGGGTACATGCTTTGAGGATGGTGACTCACCCTTGTGTTTCACTGAGACTGTGCGCACTCTGGAATTTGCTAGAAAGCTATGGGGTTTACCAGTGAGTGTTACAGGGCTCACATCTGCAGCCATGTGTTTGAGCCTCTTGCTTTTAACCACATGCTACATAACTATCAACACTGGAAGCATGCATTTCTCATTTGAAAGCAAATGTGTGTGCTTTTCTGTAAGCTCATATATCTGACAAATCTCAATGGCCTTATTTAAAGTTAAATTACTGTCACAAAGCAAAATATTTCTCACAGCATCATCTTTAATACCACACACAAGTCTGTCTTTTATCAGCTCATCCCTTAAATCACCAAATCTGCATGTTTTAGCCTTGTTTCTCAAGTTAGTTATATGTGCTGCAAAAGTTTCACCAGGCTTTTGATCTCTTGTGCAAAATAAGTGCCTTTCCATTGTAATATTCACTTGGGAGTTACATATTTCTCTAAATTTATGTTTTAAGCAATTGAGGTCTTCCCTTAACTCAACTGGTACCACTATAGGATGGTTTCCCCCTCTCTTGCAAATACAGCAGGGGCATACACAAATGGATGCTCTCTTTCTATGGCTTCTGAACCTGCTATATTAAGCAAAATAAATGCCTTATTATGCTTATTTTTATCAGCAAATGCTGCTTGTATGAAAATATCATATTCATGCTCAAACACTCTCAAATTCTCTGCAATATTATCAAATACAAGGGGACCTGGTTTTCAAAATCCATCTGCCATGCCAACAAAGTACGCCCAAGCACACTGAAAATATGGCCCTTGTAATTACATACAAACATGCATACACTCATTCAAATGCACAATAAACTCTTTGAAATACTGTACTTTGTGAAATATGCTATCAAATGACTGTATTTTTCAAAATAACTGTACAGTAATACTGCACAAACCTCTGAACACGTTGTATACTTTGGACATTGTGAATAGATTTAATTAATGCAAAAAACGTAGCTCATAGCGAAAAAATGTGACAGTTTTCCTTATTTTATACATTTTGTGTGATTTGGTCATTATTTCAAACATTTTTGTAACTGTTTTGAATAGTTTTATCAATATGTCACATTTTCAGATATTTCATTTAATTAGCAATTCATTATATGCATTCTGAGAGCTTCATTTTATATTTTCTGAATAAGAAATAATTTAAACCAGTTTTGATACCTGAAATTCTTTTCTGACCTGTCTTTCTGAGTTATACATGCACTAGGGATGATCTATATTCTTTCAGCATTAAGTGAGTGACCAAGAAGCACTTGATTCTGGATCCCGTTCTGATACCATGTCACTCATCTTTGTTTACAATTGAAGGCAAACAGGCTGGGTAGTTCTTTTATATGCTTTATCATATAGAAACACATCAGGATGGATATCAGTAATAAAAAATATAAACAAAATGTGCTCAGTATTTATACACATGAGGAAGCCCACGGAAAGCTTCTTAAAGGTATACATATATACTGATCTACAGATATGTTACCAGTACATGTAACAATACGAATTGTAGAAGGAGCTGTTATTGGGCACATTGCAGGTGCTGCAAAGAGCACTTCTGGCTAACATCAAACATTGAAACAATACTAATTTCATGAACTTTAATCATACTTTGACTTGGGAATGGGGTCCATTCATGTCATGGTATTAGAAACCTAATGACTTGGAGAAATTAAAAAGGAGCATTAGCCATGACATTCTGACAATATCTAGTGGGATGTTATACACTTCCTCTGCCTTGCTACTTCAGAACTGTTTCATTGTCACAGTGACTTCATCTTCAGAAATGGTCCTAATTCCACCCATCTGTTCTAGCACAGTTTCCTTCAGGGACAAAACATCTGCTAAGCTTAGGAGACTTTCCACTTCCACATAGAATATGCAGTTAAGATGGGCATTACTCCACCTTTGTTTGAACAGCTATCACTCTGGTGCTGTACAAGGATAAAGTCCTGGACACAGTCCAGGTTATCCCAGTTTGATTAATGGCTCCGGCACCTGATAGACTAATAGGAAGGATGGGTTTGTGTATCCTGGCAGGGAGGATTGTGGTGAGCATTCGCCCAGAACCCCTGACAGAGGCTGGGACTCAGAGGAGTGGCATAGCAGGCAGAAGGGCAGGGAGAACAGAAAAGATGTGACCAAACTACAGCAGGAGTGGTATTCACACTCTCAGTGTGGTTCTACCCATTGCTCATCTAGCCAGAATTAAAGATGTCAGCATGAGAGGCAGGGGATTATGCCAGAAGAAAATCCCTTCATGAAAGTAAAATTGATTCTCTATTGTTCATCTCACCCACTTGCTTGGCATGTCAAATGAACCTAAGAACCTGCACAAGGAGTAAGGAGGATGTCCTTGGAGCAGGAGCATTCCCAGAAGGGAGGCCTGCCTTGTGAGGGAATACTAGTTGCTGGAATGGGACTTGCAGGCAGGGCCAGTTGAAACACTGGAAGAAGCTTGATAATCAAGCTGGGAGTATGAGAAAAAAACTTTCTATGAACAACCGAACAAATGTCACCCCAACTGTGTGCCACTGTGGTGTCTGCCAAAAGCTGAGAGCTTCTGAATCTTTCTTTCTTTTGTGGCCTCATCATAGTCTTTCTTTAAATGGGACTTTATTTTGTTGACTACCAGAGCTGCTTCCTTCCTGTCCTATGATAAGCCTGTCACCTAAATTTGGAGACATTCTGGGTAGAAATGCATGTAGACTCTCTTTCTTTAAATTAGCAATTTTGCTTTGTGCTTATTTTGACAAAAGATGCCCTTGGGACCACCATGACAAGTACTGACCATCTATATTCCACAAACCCTTGCCATATCTTCAATTGCTGAGATCTTGAACAGGGTGCATTCCAACTCCACATCCCCAACCTCCCCAGAATTTGTGAACCATGTTCAAAAGGTAAGAAATCAAATCATCAACACAGGAGAATCTGCTCAGAGTTCGCTAGAAACACTCATAAGGACATCCATCTTTAGTCCTAGATTTAACTTATCATAGATGGCTGCCAGTTAACAACTCAACACTTCTCTTGACCTAAGGACACAGAATGGGTTCCTATTACATGAGTGAATGCTAGAAATAGTGAACGCTCATTTGTCAAACCCAAATGCACAAAACCACAGAATATCGAATGAACAGATCAGTAAATTTTTTCCCAGGAAAATAATTTACTGAGCCATTCTCCAGACTTTGCTGTTTTCTTCACTGTGGTATGATCTCAAAGTTGGTATAGTTAAGGTGGGGAGTGTGGGGGGCAAAGGCCCTCACTTTATGTTGCCTGTGCATTCTTTTTTTTTTGTTTGGATCAGCAAATGTTTTCCTTGGGAAAAAAAGTCACTGATCCGTTCCTTCAACATTTTGTGGTTTCGTGCATTTGGGTTTGATAATAGATCGTTCGCTATTTCTAGCGTTCGATCATATAATATAAACCCATCCAGATCATAAGACCTTAATATGAATGATTTGACTCAAAGATAGTTATCAACCTTTATCCATGAAATACAACAACAGAGGAGAAGAGCTTTAAAATATACTGTAGAGTACATGTTTAAAGTGTTTTAGACATGGCAGAAGACCTTGCTTGACTTTTATAGTATAAGTTATGCCAATGGAAGCTAAATGCAAGACAATGGATATAATGCCTCTTAAAAGTAGTGATGACATAAAGCTCCTTTGACAGGGGCTTTAAGACAGAAATCTGGGTGACATCATGGATGAGGAAATATGTCAAAGTGGATGTAAACCAGACAGCTGAACATTTTTTTTGTTTATACTTAATTTTTGATAAACGCAATTTATTAATGAAAATTGTATGCCACAATCTAAACATTAGAGCACAACAGATTCAACACATATTGAACCAGTGTAATATACTTAAACAATTATCTATAGAAACAAATGCATTGTTCACACAGCCATAGATGCTACCAATATATGTCAACAATTAACAGCAGTAACAATTACATAATTTACTTAATTATTAATAATTACTGTATATTGTATACGACTTTGAATAGTGCCAGTTTCAGTCTCTTCAGGTTTTTTAACTATTCTTAACATATGGGAAAATGCAACAATCATGTTTGTGCATCTGGGATAATGAAAATAGCTATGAGTTGACCTGGTCACATTTGCAGATGGCTTCAATTAGCTATTTATTAACAATGTAGTTCAGCATCTCTTTAGCCTTACATGCTTAAGAAGCTAGAAGTAATAGTTCAATGGAATGAACTGGCATACAGAATTTTATTATAATACAGATAGCAATGAGGCATATCGTATGGTAAGCTCAGAAATTAACCTCACCATCATATGATATAGTGCACTGGTTTCAATTTTAATAGACATACCCCATATATAATAATAAAATAAATAAATAAAATGAAATTATCTTAGTGGTAGCAATTTGGCAATGCCAACAATCTTACAAAAAACATGAAAGACAGGCTTAAAGGTACTCACTGTAGAAAACAGAAGCAATACTTTATGCTTCAGCATTTTCATATTAAAATGTTAAGCATAACTATGAATAGTTAAAGCTTGAGGTCAATGTGTGTTCATTTTAATGTCTACTAATGCTGTAACATATTGGAGCTTAAAATTTCATAGCTTTTCTTTTGTTTTTTACATTAAGGCCTGTACTTGACCTTAATAGCTCATTCATTTATAGAGTTAAATCGTTTCAGTACATTTTCAAAAGAGACTGATATTGAACTGGAAAATGTTAGTGTTGTATAATTCTGACCATTCACCACCGTCACTTTTGTGGAAAGGTGTGAGCACCTGATACTAACTTGACCACCCTTAGAACCTGGCCACAGAGCTCCAGTCAGTGTTCATTATTTTCGAAACAACAGGGTCCTCAATACTGATCCCTGAGTGAACACTATGCCTGTCTCAAGTAGGTCTGATAACATAGTAAAAACTGTCATGTAAATAAGCCTGTCATGAAAAATAGACAAATGCCTGAAAATATGATGAGTTATATTCCCATATTTCTAACTGCCAGAATTATTTCTGCAAGGTGTGTGAGTCACAAACAATATGGATATGTTCAAAAGTGAAACAAATAGTGAGCATCTCCATATCAACTAATAAGTACTAAATAGCAAGGTATAAATTGCTGTACCAGTGTTTCCCTTTGTTTAAATCAATGCTTGTTCTGAGTTTACCTTAACATCCTAAAATTGTAAAAAGGAAGTGACCATCTGTGTATTTTTTCAAGCAAATTGTATTGCAAAAAAAAAAAGCTGAGCTATATAAAAATAATTCTTAGTATGAACCTGTTCTTCTGTTTTTCCAAACATAGACTATGGTCATTTCCTTCCTTTCCTGCAGAAAATAAATTTCACAGATAGAGACCACCTATGAACACCTATGTCCTGTCTTATACATTTTAATGTGATTCCCTGTTTTCCCAAGAGTTTATATGGTAAATGAAATGTTAATATAAGAACTGGCTTCATCTGTAAATAAAGAGAAAGAAAACATTTTCTACTCCCTCATCCATTCAAGATGTTTTTCATTTCTTTTTGGTGCCCACCCTAACCATCATCAGGCTCTCCACCCTTTACCCAGTAGACTTCTACCACATATTCTGACTGGCCAGCCTTTTGGATTTCTTGACCGGTGGATTTTCTTAAAAAAACTGGAGTATTGCTGCTGACTGGTTCTCCTTAATTAAAATTGCTGTTATCACTAGTACCACAATTGAACCATGAATGTTAAGATAGATATTATAAGCAAAATATTACAGAGAGGATATCTTATCACTACGTATGAAGTAGTAATTAATTTTGTTTGGTGTGATGAGGAATCAGTCATAAAGTGTTAATACCCTTCTTAAATACTGTGAATCCTCTATAATTGCCAGTACATCGGAAGAGACGATTGACACAAAATCAGAAGGAGTTTTTTTTGTCATTATTTTGAAACCATGGTATCTGTAACTTCATTGCATGTCAATAATAAAATGACTGAGTGGAGTTGAGATGACTTGATGTGACTTGATGTGACTTAGAGGACATGAGCCTGACCATCTGAGAGTGCGATTATATCAATGTTATTCATTACTACATATAGATTTCTTGATGACGTAACTTAATTCCTTTCTTTTAAGTCCATTGAATAATGCAATAATGACTTTTTTCACTAAAGAACATTATTTAATTAGAAGTTATGGATTTGTTAGCTTTCTGCTTTAATGTCCTTCAGAGTTACTGGTGATTCACAATTTCATATGGAATTTTGCATCTGGTAAGGTACAGAGCCATGATTACAAGAAGAGCATGATTAGGGTTAGAACATACTAATAATATAGGCAGGGGAACTGCTTTCCCATCCCACTTTAGCAATGCATGCTAACAATAACTCTAGCTCCGCCTCTACCCCTATTCCTTAACATAAAAATACCTTTCTAAAACATATTAAACAAGACAGGGTCAACACACAAAAACATGCACCAACACATACACTCACAACACTGTATCTATTCCCTTACTGCACCTTTACTCTAACCCTAACCTGCAAGAACATGGACAAACACCAAATCTATACGTTACCTAACCCATACTCTGCCCATAACCTACACACTCACACACTCCTAAAACAAATCCACTCACACATTATGGCGAAAGAGATATTTAACAAAATGGATATTCAATAAAATGGATGTTCTCAGGAAAGAACCTGCACTTTATTCTGTCAAAGAAATGAATGTTAGACAAAACGAACTGCACACGTATCTATCTATATGTATATACATATATACATAGATATAGACATATACATATATAATTATGTATATAATATATATATATATATATATATATATATGTGTGTGTGTGTGTGTGTGTGTGTGTGTGTGTGTGTGTGTGTGTGTGTGTGTGTGTGTGTGTGTGTGTGAGTGTGTGTGTGTGTGTATGTGTGTGTGTGTGTGTGTGTGTGTGCATGTGTGTGTGTTTATATATGGATTACTGACTATTGGTCGAATGTTCCAGTTGTTGAATGGAAAAACAGACAAACTAATAGAAAATCAGCTGATTGAATATACTGGCTTTATATATATATATATATATATATATATATATATATATATATATATATATGGATCTGGTACACTTCATCGAAAGCACATTTTGCCAAATTTCTTTCCACCAAGACCAAATTGCCGAAAGCACAAAATGCCGAAAACTCATGTCGCTAAATTTAATTTCACCAAAAATAGTAGTGGCAGTGTTTATGCCCTTTTCCCCACTGTAGTGCAATCCTGGAGTTAGAATATATAGTCGGGGATTGGGGGTATTGGGGGTGTAGCCCCCCACCTAGTTTGATTAAAAAGTACTTCCTTACCCTCTTAACAGAAACTGCATAGTATAATTCAAGCTAGGTGGGGGCTACGCCCCACCCCCCCAATGTGGGGGGCTGTGCCTCCCACACCCCGCCAACTATATATTCTAACTCCAGGATGCACTACAGTGGGAAAAAGGGCATATGCACTGCCACTACTATTTTCGGTGAAATGAAATTCGCCGAAATGAGTTTTTGGCGATTTGTGCTTTCGGCGATTTGGTCTTGCTGATGTAAGTTTCGGCGAAATATGCTTTTGGTGAAATGAACCAGACCCATATATATATATATATATATATATATATATATATATATATATATATATATATATATATATATATATATATATATATATATGGGTCTACTTTGATTCACTGAAAACTCATTTCACCGAATTTCAATTCACCCTCAAAAAAATCGCTGAAAGCTCAAATCACTGAAAACTCATTTCACTGAATCACATTTCACTGAATGTAAGTACATTTACACACAATGTAAGAGAGAGAGGAAAAGATTTATGTATGTACTGCATTTCCCTTGTAGCACAGAACATGGATGGAAAGGGTCCATTATATCAATTCACTTATCCAACTAATAAATGAACAAATTAAAATATTTTAGTCTGCTGTGCAAGCAGACAGATGCATATGCATAGAAGAACAAGGATAGCTGCAGCAATAGAAAACTGGCCTGTGAAATTAAACTGTGTATGTACGTATTTTTAATGGTAAGACCTTATGCATTGTTTTTAATAGTTTTTTGTTTGGTAATGCTGTAGGCAGGTAACTATAACTATCATTTAAATATTATTTCATAACTGCCAAGATGGTCAGTATTTCCTCTTGCCTCAGGTTGCAGATGCGTACGAGCCCTTTGGGAGAGGGTTACCTCATCTACCAATTTACCAACAGATAAACATATAAAGAAATGCAGATGGTGCCAACTAGCTGCCAAAGATATAGCTCTTCTTCATTTTTCATCTGCTTGATTTATTTACTAATAACACAGTTGCCACATGCATTCTGCATTTACCACCTTTGCTGCCACAACCCTATTACTAAACACATGCATTAACTGTAAGAAAAGGGAATATTTGTTTTTAGTTAGAAAAAGATTAAATTTTTCCCAGATATGTGCAGCATCGCTGTCAGTATTTTTAGTAGTCTGTGGTATGGAGGAAAGTTGGATTGCCTCCACACTGGAAGTGCAGGGTGAACGGCTCATGTAAAAATCACTTTTGTAAGTTGTATTACTGATATTTGTAATGAGACAGTCAGCCGAGTCAGCAGGAATCATAAGTAATCATAAAAGAAAACTGTCAATAGTGTCATTACTGACCCAAATAAAGCATATGGATGCAGATTGTGAATGAGCTAATGCTTATTATCAAAGAGTTTTTCACATGTATCACTGATATCATCTTTCAATAGAGGAAAAGGGAAAAGATGGAATATTGGAACAAGTTAATCAAGGGAAAAAGATGGAATATTGGAACAAGTTAATGAAGGGAAAAAGATGGAATATTTGAACAAGTTAATCAAGGGAAAATATGGAATATTGGAACAAGTTAATCAAGGGAAAAAGATGGAATATTGGAACAAGTTAATGAAGGGAAAATATGGAATATTGGAACAAATTAATCAAGGGAAAAAGATGGAATATTGGAACAAGTTAATCAAGGGAAAATATGGAATATTGGAACAAGTTAATCAAGGGAAAAAGATGGAAGATTGGAACAAGTTAATAAAGGGAAAATATGGAATATTGGAACAAATTAATCAAGGGAAAGAGATGGAATATTGGAACAAGTTAATCAAGGGAAAATATGGAATATTGGAACAAGTTAATCAAGGGAAAAAGATGGAAGATTGGAACAAGTTAATCAGAAAGCTTGTTTTTATAATCAGCTCATAGCTGTGATAGATTGTATGATATTGTGCACATAGATATTAGTTATGATTCTAAAATAAAGTTGCAAAATAATGGTGGTGGTCTGCAATGTGCCTGTGTTATGCATAATATGAACATGATGGAATTAAATAGCAAATAACAAATGGCTTGGTATAGCTTGACTGCTCACAGAGTCATACATTTCAGAGACATGTTATCGGCTTTGAAATGTCTCCTTAGAATGGATTCACTGCACTTATTGCTACATACTCTAGTATAGTATGGAAACAAAGCTGAGAATTTTTATTTTGGGTCTTATTTTGAAAGTTACTAATTTATTTTCAGTGGAGCGTATAGTATGATATGCTACTAATTTGTTTATAAGGTGAAATAAATCAGCAGCACACATTTCTCTTCAATAGAATTTTTTTTCCAGCTTTACATTTTTATTCAGAAAGCAGATGGAGGAAACCTATTAATAAATTGTGAATGAAGTGGTCTAGCAAAAATATTTTGTGTAATTGCATTTTATTGCCAAACACATGAGGTCCACCTTTGGAAAAATAACACAGCAATACAGCTATGTACAACAAGAACTTCAATTCACCTGAAATAAAAAAAGACTTACTGCTTTTGCCATGTAAAATCCTTCTGTGTTGAGAGAAGATGTTCTAAGTGAGACTAAGGTTAATGATTCATAACTTCTAACAATTTGTGCATTGTCATACTGAATAATATTAAGATCATTTTAGAAATATTTGTGTATTACATCTTTTGTTGCATCTTTCATTCCTCCCTACTTTCTTACTTGTCTTCTAACCTTCTAACTCACATAGCAATTTTTTTCATTTATTTGTGGCAAGAAAATGAATATTAATAATGTGTTTACTGGGATGCATTTCATTGTTAATGTTTTGTTTGATGTATTTTATCCTGTTTATTGCAACTTACATAATTCCAAACAGTAACTTAAAATTCCTAGATGTGGGTCTGTGGTTGGTAGTATTATCTTGATAGCTTTATTTGGTCATTTAATGATTCTCTATTGAGCTGAATGTATGAATATAATTAGATAAAACCACAGTTCTGAAGTAGCCTCTATATTTCATCCATTATCAGCAAACTATCAGTCATAAGAAGTAAAAGAATAAAACTATTTTTTAAAGCTATGCTGATTTATAAGACAGATAGTCTGCCATGAAAACCAGTCTTCAAAAACCATGCTGGTTTGTAAGACAGGTAGTTTTACAAGAAGACCAATTTCAAACAGCAGTAAAAGTTCACTCATTCAAGTTTACACCGCATTTTTGTATACTTCCAGTTCACACTCATAGCTGCTTATGACATCCAGAACTTTTTTGGATATGGCTTCATTTATTAAATGACTTGCCAGTTAATAACAGGCACTACTAGAAAATGTAAGGTGTTATTAAAAAAATTACACCAACATTGTTACTCTATGTCCCACAGTAGAAAAATTAACCACTGTATGCCACTTGTTATTCATATTTTCATATTTACTATATGTTCATATTTTCATCAGTGAAAGTTCTACATGTTACTGAGGGATATGGTGTGATTTGCCATAGTGGGAGACAGGAAGATCCATTGATGTCCATTTGTATCACACTATGCATTATATGTTGCTAGTTGTTTGTTACTAATTATAAAAATAAACAATATGTCCATATTATTTAATACTTCAAAAAACAAACACTGCCTCACCCTTAAATCATTACATTGGCTCGAACTTTCAAACCACCTTGACCACCTGCAACTATCCACAGCACATAGACTTGTATTTCATTCTACAAAATGCCCTGCTCTAGCTAATATCCTTCCCCCTTATATTCCTAATAGAACACTCAGAACAGAGCACCAGACTCTAACTGATATCCACAAACCTAAGCGTCCTGCTAGAAAGCTTCTCCTCTCATATGCTCTAGGCAAAAAATGGAATGCCCTCCCCACCTCACTAAGAACCACTCCTAACTCTGACAACCTCAAAACCCAGATTTTCAAACACCTGTCCACTAAATGGAAATGCACCTGCTTCCACCCTACTTAATCTCCTTTCTAAGTCTATACCCTAGGGGTCCCTTCTTTTCATATTTTAACTCTCTACAATCTCCCATAGTCTTATACCTATTACCCCTCACAAGCTCCCCTATAACTCCTTAACTTTACTCCCTCTAACCTTCTAACAATTACTACAACTATGCTCACATGAATCAACTTTGTAAATAATGTAAATATTGTGAATAGTTTTCTACTTCAAAAATGTGCATGTTAAGCAAGCATATCCAAAATTTCCTCTCTTTATATATGTAACTGACTTCCACACAACACTTCAGTACCATTGCTTAAAGGAAACTGTATAACCCATAACGTCTCTCTCTAGGAATTATGCTAACTATGCTTGTGAATATTCTTATTTTTTAACTCTTTTTACAATTTTATCTTGTATACTCCTGTGTTTTATTGCAACAGATTTTGTACAATGCTTTCTTGGAGCTTTTCTCCCCGGCCTCCACTGAAAATGGGTCATGTTGGCCCAGTGGACTTCCCTGGTAACCAAACTGGAAATAAAATAAATAAATAAATAAATAAATAAATAAATAAATAAATAAATAAACTAAAGTAACTTACAAATTGTTGCATAACATCAGGTGAAACCCTGGATAATGTTGAAGAAATCATTCTTTTGAATTTTCACTGTAAGCTGCAAATCTTAAAAAATATTCAGTGTTATTTATAATGCAAATTATAAAATTAAGCATATGTTTTCATATTTCTGTAAACAGCTCTTAGGACATGCACTTATAGATAAATTCCTTGCTGTTATGTGAAAACTTATGTCTAGTTAACAAAAATATTCTAACA